>NC_142079.1:8965000-9230000 GCF_059756535.1 Pantherophis guttatus | reverse complement strand
CCTGTCTGTGGGGGTGCGTGTGTGAGACGGGGACAGAACACACGCCCACCACACCACGTCCACCAAGCCACGCCCACAGAACCAGTAGTAAAAAAAATGGGATTTCAACACTGGCCTCAACCCAGAAGGGGAGCTGCCCAGGGTGCATGTGCGCACCCGAAAATGAACTTCCAGTTTCTGATGCGTGCATGCGTGCCGGCCAGCTTACTCTTCTGGGTATCTGGCGGGCATGAGTGAGCGGTGATCAGCTGGCCGGCGCGCATGCTCACTCAGGAAAACAAAAGACCACCTTTTCCAGTTTCCAGCACTGCCACACGGAAAAAGGCCAGTTGTTCATTGTGTGCGCATGCGTGCCAGAAACCTGAAAAGAGAAAACAGGCGACACTGCGCAGGCCAGGCGACACGGCTCGACGTGTCACTTCGGGCACGCGTGCCATACGTTCGCCATCGCGGAGGTAGGTCGTTGTTCATAATCGGTTTGTACAATCGTCTCGCAGGAGCCGAGTGTGAGATCGACCACTTCTTCTGACTTTTTTTGCACAATCCACACTTCATTTTTTTAAAAAAATATTATTATTATTATTATTATTATTATTATTATTATTATTATTATTATTATTATTATTATTATTATTAGTTAATCTTTAGTGAGATTCACAGCCTTTGAGGCTGGTTAATAGCTCAGCAGCTCGAGTCCTAACCAAGGACCTAGGAACTGTTAAGGTATCGTCGGAGGTTGTAAGCTGTTCTGAGTAAGGTGGTTTATTATTATTATTATTATTATTATTATTATTATTATTATTATTATTATTATTATTATTATTCATTATCATTATCATTATCATTATCATTATTATTATTATTATTATTATTATTATTATTATTATTATTATTATTATTATTTATTGGTTAATCTTTAGTGAGATTCACAGCCTTTGAGGCTGGTTAATAGCTCAGCAGCTCGAGTCCTAACCAAGGACCTAGGAACTGTTAAGGTATCGTCGGAGGATGTAAGCTGTTCTGAGTAAGGTGGTTTATTATTATTATTATTATTATTATTATTATTATTATTATTATCATTATCATTATCATTATCATTATTATTATTATTATTATTATTATTATTATTTATTGGTTAATCTTTAGTGAGATTCACAGCCTTTGAGGCTGGTTAATAGCTCAGCAGCTCGAGTCCTAACCAAGGACCTAGGAACTGTTAAGGTATCGTCGGAGGATGTAAGCTGTTCCGAGTAAGGTGGTTTTTTGTAGAGTCAAAATGTTCAAGTCCGGCAAATTTAGGATTTCTAAATAGCGGGGTAGCCCTTTGGGTATTGCTCCAAGGGCTCCAATTACAATCGGGACAACACACAATTTCTTTTTCCACAGTCGCTCAACTTCAATTTGCAAGTCCCGGTACTTTGTGATTTTTTTCTTGCTGCTTATCTTCAATCCGTGCATCGCCAGGTATTGCAATGTCAATGAACCATACTTTTTTCTTTTCAACTATTGTTATGTCAGGTGTGTTGTGGACCAAGTTCCTATCAGTCTGAATCCTAAAGTCCCACAAGATCTTGAGTTTCTCATTCTTGATCATTCAAGATCTTGATATTATTATTATTATTATTATTATTATTATTATTATTATTATTATTAACCTTGTTGGTTTGCCAGAGGGGAAGCGGAGAGGGGAATGAAGATTAGCCTTGTCTTCCACTGCCTCGTTTTCCTCACGGCAATCTTCCAACCTTGCCAAGCTGGCTTTTTGAAGAAGTTTAAAAGGTTGTTCACGAAACTCATTGAACAAAAAAAAAAAAAAAAAAAAATCCTGCGCACAGAATTTCCCCTGAGGTAAACATTTCTGAGCGATGGAGATAAAAACTGCTGAACCATTTTAAAAGCTGCTTTATGTTTGTAATATGCCTGAATTCGTGGAACCTCAGGAAGGATTTTTTATTTTTAGTTTATTTATTTTTTTTACTTATTTCCCTTGCTGCAATTTTTTCCCCCCTCCCGGTAAGTTTAAAAAAAAGAAAGAAAGAAAGAAATGAGAAACACAACCAAATCCTGCTCCTGACTGGAAAGGCCTCACTCTGTGGCCTTGAGGTGCATAACTTTTCTGAGCTGGAGAAAAGCTGGATTTTCTTTCGGAATTTTTTATTTATTTTTATTTTAATTTAATTTGTATACCGCCCTTCTCCCAAAAGGGACTCAGGGCGGTGAACAGCCAAAATTAAAATACATACAATACAAAAGTTAAGATAATTAAAAGAGATTAAATGACTTGTCCCCCGTTCAGATTTGAGTGGGAAGATTTTTAAAGATTTTTTTTTAATTGCATATAAACTCTTGGAAAGGGGCGGGTGGTGAGACTCTCAGTGGCTTAGAGCAGGGGTCCCCAACTTTTCGGACTTCAGGGACCACTAAATTCATAACTTTAAATCCCGCGGACCACTAATACGATCTGACTAATGACCAGCTGGGTGGGCGTAGCTAGGGGGGATCATGTGACTAGGTGGGTGTGGCCAACTCAATGTCACTCACGTCGAGAGGCGCCTCGCCGGCCTCTACTCGTCCCTCCCCTCCGAGCCACTCCTCACCTGCCCACCCGGGCTCCTTAGTGCCCCAAGAGGAAGCAGTTGCTGGAGCTAAGCAGCCACCCACAAGAAAGAGTTGGCAAAACAGCTCAGTTCAAATTGGATCTGACTGAGAAGGAGGCTCAGCAGAAGCACCTCACTGAGGACTAGGAGCATAGGCTTTCCAAGCAGAGGGAAGACCCGCAGGAGTGCAAGGCCAGGTACCGGCGCCTGGAGGCTCAGCGGGCTGAGATGGTCAGCCAGTTCCAGGCCATGATGCAGTCCCACTGGAACGAGGCCCTCCGGCTCTTTGCCACCAGCGGCTCTTCCCTCCAGCCTTCGCCCAAAGCCCCACACCAGGAGGCTGAAGCAGACCCCAAGTCGGAATTTCTGCCCCCCTCTGACCCACACAAAAAGACCCCGAAGGGAGAGACTCTCTGCAGCAACACAAACGTTCATTGCATGTATCCGTCCCAGGGGCCGTAGTTTGAGGACCCCTGATTTAGTGCAATATAAAAAATGCAAATAATTTTTCTGCGGACCACCAAAATTTTCTCACGGACCACTAGTGGTCCACGGACCACCAATTGGTGACCGCTGGCTTAGAGCATTGGAAAGAAATGAATTCCTCTTGTCAGACTTCTAGAAAAAAAACTAGAATCAGGCCAGACAGCTAGAATATGGTTTGTTTGTTTCTTTGTTTATATCCTGCCTTTATTTGTTTTTACAAATCACTCAAGGTGGTGAATGTATCCGACACACCTTCCTCCTTCTATTTCCCCTCCCCCCCACAGGGGAGGTGGGTTGGGCTGTACCAGTTCTGTGGGCGTGGCTTAGTGGGCGTGGCATGGCTTGGTGGGCGTTGATGGGCGTGGCAGGGGAAGGATACTGTAAAATCTCCATTCCCACCCCACTCCAGGGGAAGGATACTGCAAAATCCCCATTTCCTCGCAATCAGCTGGGACTTGGGAGGCAGAGAATAGATGGGGGCGGGGCCAGTCAGAGTTTTTACTACCGGTTCTCCGAACTACTCAAAGTTTCCACTACCGGTTCTCCAGAACTGGTCAGAACCTGCTGAAACCCCACCTCTGGTTGGGCTGAGAGAAACTGGCCCAAAGTCACTGAGTTAATCACTCAGCTGGTTTTAACGGCTAAAGGCAGGACTAGAACTCCCAGTCTCCCGGTGATTGGCCCAAAGTCACCCACTCAGGTTTTCTGTGCCTAAGGTGGGACTAGAAGTCACTGTCTCCTAGTGATTGGCCCAAAGTCACCCAGCCACTTTCATGGCTAAGGCATGACTAGAATTCCCATCTCCTAGTGGTGATTGCCCAAAGTCACCCAACTGGCTTTTTTGCTTAAGGTGGGACTAGAACTCACAATCTCCTAGTGATTGGCCCAAAGTCACCCAGCCACTTTCATGGCTAAGGCATGACTAGAATTCCCATCTCCTAGTGGTGATTGCCTAAAGTCACCCAACTGGCTTTTTTGCTTAAGGTGGGACTAGAACTCACAATCTCCTAGTGATTGGCCCAAAGTCACCCAGCCACTTTCATGGCTAAGGCATGACTAGAATTCCCATCTCCTAGTGGTGATTGCCCAAAGTCACCCAACTGGCTTTTTTGCTTAAGGTGAGACTAGAACTCACTGTCTCCTAGTGATTGGCCCAAAGTCACCCAGCCACTTTCATGGCTAAGGTAGGACTAGAATTCACCATCTCCTAGTGGTGATTGCCCAAAGTCACCCAGCTGGCTGTTGTGCTTAAGGTGGGACTAGAACTCATTGTCTCCTAGTGATTGGCCCAAAGTCACCCAGCTCGCTTTCATTTCTAAAACGGGACTAGAACTCATGGTCTCCCGCTTTCTAGCCTGATGTCTTAACCACTAATTAAGTGATTAAGTTGTTAATTACTCCTGAGGAGATCCCGATTCAAGTCTCCTTTCGATTTTAAGATTGCTAGATCTTACCAGTTATTTTCTCTTTTATCTAATTTATCTTACAGCGAGGTGATGGGTGATAAAACGAAGGCAGAAGCCGTGTCTGTTGCCTTGAGTTTCTAGAGACGAAGATCACAGTACAAATACCATTAACAATATAGGTAGTCCTCAACGTACAACCACTTGTTTAGGGACCGTTCACAGTTACAGTGGCACTGAAGATAGTGACTTGCGACCAGTTCTCCCATTAAAACCACTGCAGCATCTCCAGTGTGATCAAAATTGGGATTCTTGGCCATCGGAATGTATTTATAACCGTTGCAGCATCCTGGGGTCACTTGATCCCCATTTATGTCCTTCCCAGCTGGCTTCCAACCAGCAAAACCAATGGGAAAGTTGGATTAAGAGCTGTGGTGGCGCAGTGGTTAGAATGCAGTACTGCAGGCTACTTCTGCTGACTGCCGGCTGCCTGCAATTTGGCAGTTTGAATCTCACCAGGATCAGGGTTGACTCAGCCTTTCCGTCCTTCCAAGGTGGGTAAAATGAGGACCCAGATTGTTGGGGGCAACAGGCTGACTCTTTAAACCACTTAGAGAGGGCTGGAATGCACTGTGAAGTAGTATATAAGTCTAAGGGCTATTACTATTTTCCTTCCTTCCTTCCTTCCTTCCTTCCTTCCTTCCTTCCTTCCTTCCTTCCTTCCTTCCCTCCCTCCCTCCCTCCCTCCCTCCCTCCTTCCTTCCTTCCTTCCTTCCTTCCCTCCTTCCTTCCTTCCTTCCCTCCCTCCCTCCCTCCCTCCCTCCCTCCTTCCCAGTGCTTATAATGCATTATTGCCAACTAACTCTGCCCACTGCCAGATCTTTGATCTTGACCAACTCAAGGTTGACTCAGCCTTTCCGTCCTTCCGAGGTGGGTAAAATGAGGACCCAGATTGTTGGGGGCAACAGGCTGACTCTTTAAACCACTTAGAGAGGGATGGAAAGCACTGTGAAGTAGTATATAAGTCTAAGGGCTATTACTATTTTCCTTCCTTCCTTCCTTCCTTCCTTCCTTCCTTCCTTCCTTCCTTCCTTCCTTCCTTCCTTCCTTCCCTCCCTCCCTCCCTCCCTCCCTCCTTCCTTCCTTCCTTCCTTCCTTCCTTCCTTCCTTCCCTCCTTCCTTCCTTCCTTCCCTCCCTCCCTCCCTCCCTCCCTCCTTCCCAGTGCTTATAATGCAGTATTGCCAACTAACTCTGCCCACGGCCAGATCTTTGATCCTGACCGACTCAAGGTTGACTCAGCCTTCCCCTCCTTCCGAAGTTGGTAAAATGAGGACCCAGATTGTTGGGGGCAAGAGGCTGACTCTGTAAACCGCTTAGAGAGGGCTGTAAAAGCACTACGAAGCGGTATATAAGTCTAAGTGCTATTGCTGTTAACAACTACAGGATTCGCTTAACAACTGCGGCCAAAAAAAAAAAAGGTCATCACATTTCGCGCAACTCACTTAACGACAGAAATCCTGGCCCCGATTGTGGACGTACGTTGAGGACTACCTGTATGTCAGTCAATCAGTCATACATCCCGCCACCTGTTTGTCGTTTCTGCTCATTCATGAAAACCTCATTTGCATGTCCAGTAAATATGTCCCAAGCTTACATAAGGAAAAAATATGCATGTAATGGATGATGGGGGAATCGGGGTCGATGGGTGTGGATGTGAATTTAAAGCTTTCCGTTCAGTTTGTCCCAATGTTGGGATGATGTAGAAACGGGCTACGTTGATTCATGACCCCCCCGCCCCCCCAAAAAATCATGTTGATTTGATCATTTCTTGTGTCTCCTGCTTAGGAAAGAAGAACGGCGATGTGGACCGGAACTTCGATACACTGGATTTACCTAAGCGATCTGAATCGGCCAAAGGTAATTCAAAGATCACTAAAGCAGTGGTCACCAATTGGTGGTCCGTGAGAAAATTTTGGTGGTCCGCAGAAAAATTATTTGCATTTTTTATATCAGGGGTCCTCAAACTACGGCCCCTGGGATGGATATCTGCCATGAACATTTGTGTTGCTGCAGAGAGTCTCCCCCTTTGGGGTCTTTTTGTGTGGGTCGGAGGGGGGCAGAAATTCCGACTTGGGATCTGCTTCGGTCTCCTGGTACGGGGCTTTGGGCGAAGGCTGGAGGGAAACGCCGCTGGTGGCGAAGAGCCGGAGGGCCTCGTTCCAGTGGGACTGCATCATGGCTTGGAACTGGCTGAGCATCTCAGCCCACTGAGCCTCCAGGCGCCGGTACCTGGCCTTGCATTCCCGCAGGTCTTCCCTCTGCATGGAAAGCCTATGCTCCTAGTCCTCAGTGAGGTGCTTCTGCTGAGCCTCCTTCTCGGTCAGATCCAATTTGAACCGAGCTGTTTTGCCAACTCTTTCTCGTGGTGGCTGCTTAGCTCCAACAACTGCTTCCTGTTGGGGCACTAAGGAGCCTGGGGGGGGCAGGCGAGGAGGAGCTGGGAGGGAGGGGCGAGTAGAGGCCGGCGAGGCGCCCCTCAACATGAGTGACATTGAGTTGGCCACGCCCACCCAGTCACATGACTGCCTAGCCACGCCCACCCAGCCGGTCATTAGGCAGATCATATTAATAGTCTGTGGGATTTAAAATTATGAATTTAGTGGTCCATGAAGTCCTGTTCTAGAAGCAGATAGTTGAGTATTTAGCCTGTCAAGAGTCTGTCTGTAGGTGGGAAACAATAAAGAACTCAGCTTTTGAAGAATCACCATCTGTCATTCTTGGTTTGGGTCCTGACCCGTGGTGACTGAGGCATTCTGGGAATTGAAGTCCGCACACACACAATGTGATGGAATATCGTGTGGAGGTGGATTCCCGGGAGGGAGGGGCTGCATTCCAGACGAATAAGAGACAAACTCCGCCTAGATATTAAGTGTGAGAGAAAGAAGCTGAAGACAGCGCCTTCCTAATAGCTCCCAGAGTATATTGTAGATGCAGATAATCGAGTGTTCAGTTTGGCATGATGTTGTCAACAGGTATGAAAAAAAATGAAATAACTGGAAGAATCTCAGTGCGTCATTTTTGGTTTTGAGCCTGACGGTTGGTTTCGGGATGTATTTCGGAACGTAGGGCTATAAAAACGTTTCTTCTATTTCTAATTGCTTTCCCCCACCTTGTAAATGTCTGCGTGGTTTCCTTAATTTTGTAATGGGGGTTTGCGGGATTTGTCCCATCAAACAGGCGAGAATAAAATAACGGTTACTGATCTATTAACGGCAAGGCCAGCTCGGTGGCATGGCGTTTTTAATTCTTTTCCGATGAGATTAATTGCCAGCTCAGGCCGAGCTCCATTGTCAAAGCCGAAAGGATCTAAATGAGGAAATGGATTTGATTTCGAGCGATATCGTGGCCCGCTGCGTATGCGTGTTTGAAGCCCAACCATTGTATATTAATCTCTTTTTTCACATTAAGGTGTACTTCTAAGGCAGGATTTTTTTCAACAAATGGAAATAATAGAGGTAAATCGTTCGAAGAATCTTTTGCGGAAACGAACAATGAAGGATTGTGCGTTGTATCTGTTGCTTAGTTTAAGATCTGTAAAAAAAAAAGTCCTTTGCTTGTGTCCTTCAAAAATGAGGAAGCTCTGGAGTACAGGGGTTCCTCGACTTAACGACCACAATTGACCCCCAACGTTTCTGTTGTTAAGCGAGACGTTTGTGAAGTGAGTTTTGCCCCATTAGATGACTATTCTTGCTACAGTCGTTCTTATCACAACCAGAAAGATACGTTAATCCCATTTTGCAGGAAAGCTTTGTTCCTGAAGCTCCGAAACTGGTCAGGATCCTTTTTTATAAAAAAAAAACAGGACGACTGAGTCAAATTGATCTTAATATCGATTATAACCTTGGGGAGTTCAAAAGCAGTACACGTACTTTTATTTCATTTCTTCTGAAAAGTCAAATTATTCTCCGCGAGGCTTTAATCGCAGTGGCATTTTTGAATAATATAGCAGCACCCTAGGTTCTTTAAACAGTTGTTGGCTTAAAGGACATTTTTGTTCCTGTTATTGAAGTTGAACCAAATCCCCACCCCCCACCCCAAAAAAAAATGAATTTTGGAAGTTGAATAGTTGGAAAATATGAAGGCAAAGAAGAGAAAATCTTTCATTTCTCCATATGCTTGTCTCGCATGTTGTTGTGTCCTATTCATGAAAGGACGGAATACAGAAAGTGTCAGGGTTCCGATGGATGCCCAAATTAAATCATGAGCCTCGAGCCAAGCTTCAGAAGAAATCCAGTTATTTATTAGGAGCTTCATGTCGGCACATCAATCACATTCACCACGGAGCAGTTTCGCCGGATTATAAAGATCACTCCCCTCCGGTTGCTGTAGGTAACCGTGGGATACAGCCTTGAGAGAGATATGTCTGGAATGTACATCTGTCTTTGGCTGCCGTGCCATTTCATCGGTTTCCCATTCCCCCCTTTCCTATGGCAACTTGAGAGCAGGGCAGGGATGCTTTGCGAGTTGACATTCGGCTCTTGACTTCTTCTTCTTACTTGACTTACAACTACAATTGGGCTTGGAGTTTGGCCATTAAGTGAAGCGATTGTGAAGCACATCATTGCATGACCAGATCCATTTTAAACCCCACAGTCATTAAGTAAACTGCTTCACCAATTGACTTTGCTTGTCAGAAGAAAGGAAAATTAAAAATCGTGATTACTTGTCTTCAAAGCCCTGCAGCCATTGTAAATGGGTCATAGGCCACCTGTAGGCCGTTGTAACTTCAAACCATGGTTAAACAGCATGGTTGTAGGTTGAAAACTATCTGTAAATAGAATTGTTTCGTTCTGAATTCCAGTGTCTTAATTGAAGCATTTGTTACTCTTTAAAATCACCCATTCTTTCAGAATAAAAAAATATAGTCTTTCGAAGGGTTTCTGGGGAAGGACCCAAGGTTTTGGAGACACGTATGAGGAAACAATTCATGTACAAAAGAGAAGGTCCAGGACTCAGCTTCGGCCTCAATGAAGCATATCTCTGATCCCTGTAGCTGTCCGAGGTCCTGAAATCCTAACCTGCCCATCCCTACTGAGCCCCAAGTATCTCAGCGCTCAAAGTCAAGTTGGATCTGAATTTGACATAACTGGGTCATGTCATCGATCTGGTTTTTGCTTGGATCCCTCTACTGAATTGCGGAGATTTCATTTTACACCCTACCAGAAAGAAGTCCTCTCAGTATTTCTTTCCAGCATAGAGCAGTAGTCCTTCCTTCTTTCTCGTTTTCTGCCCAAGTGTTCAGTTTCTTTCTTTCAGGAAAGTACCAGTCCCTCCCTACCAGTCATTCTTTTGATTTTTGTTGTGTGATCCGTTTGTTGTTTTCCTTCCTTTCTCTATCTTTTCCTTCCTTCCTCTCTCCCTCCCACTCATTCTCTGTCTTTTCCTTCCTTCCTTCCATCTTTTCTTTCTTTCCTTCCTTCCTTCTTTCCTTCCTTCCTTCTCTTTTCTTTCCCTCTGTTCTCTGTCTTTTCCTTTCTCCCTCCCTCCCTCTCATTCTCTGTCTTTTCCTTCCTTCCTTCCATCCATCTTTTCTTTCTTTCCTTCCTTCCTTCCCTCCTTCCTTCCTTTTCTTTCCTTCCTGTCTTTTCCTTGCCTCTTTTCTCTGTCTTTTCCTTTCTCCCTCCCTCCCTCTCATTCTCTGTCTTTTCATTCCTTCCTTCCTCCCTTCCCTTCACTACCCTCCCTTCCTTTTCTTTCCTTCCTCTCTTTTCCTTCCCTCTTTTCTCTGTCTTTTCCTTTCTCTCTCCCTCCCACCCTTCCTCTTATTCTCTGTCTTTTCCTTCCTTCCTCCCTCCCTTCTTCCCTCCCTCCCTTCCCTTCTCCTCCTTCTTTCTTCTGTCCTTTCTTCCTCTACCTCCCTCCCTCCCTCCCAGCAAGTGCTCCTTCCTAGTGCCAATCTTCAGTTTTTCCTCCTTTCTGCCTTCCCTCTCAATCTTCCTTTATAACCAGAGCCACTTATTTTCATCCTCTACTTCTCCCGTCCTTCTTGTCTGTCAGCACTTCCAGTGCGGAGGCTGCTTATTCCAGGCCCATGCCGCAGCAAAGTGCCTTCCTGTCTTTTAAAAACCGATCTGCCAAAATAATACAATCTCCTCTGAGAGGATCAAGGGACGCTCCTGTCGTGGCAGAGTAGGACAGCCAAGCTGGCTTTTTTTGTTTCTCCTCCAAGAGGGATGACAGGTCTTACAAAAAGAGCTGGTGATGGAGCCAGGAGGGTAGAAGTGCCAGTCAGACTTGCGGCCACAAAAACTTGTCAGAAGGACAAACACGATAATCCGAACGAGGAGCAAAGAAAGCATCCATTCCCATCCTTTTTCTGCAGAGGTAGATAGAGCAGACACTTTGAGCAGGGGTAGAATTTAGAATAACAGAGTTGGAAGGGTCCTTGGAGGTCTTCTAGTCCACCAACCTTTCGGACCTCAGGGACCACTAAATACATAATTTTAAATCCCACAGACCACTAATATGATCTGCCTAATGACTGGCTGGGTGGCCGTGGCTAGGTGGTCATATGACTGGGTGGGCGTGGCCAACATGATGTCACTTGCGTCGAGGGGCACCTCAGCAGCCTCTACATGCCCTTCCCCTCCCAGCCCCTCCTCGCCTGCCCCCCCCCCAGGCTCTTTAGGGCCCCAACAGGAAGCAGTTGTTGGAGCTAAGTAGCCACCACGAGAAAGAGTTGGCAAAACAGCTCAGTTCAAATTGGATCTGGCCAAGAAGGAGGCTCAGCAGAAGCACCTCAGTGAGGACTAGGAGCATAGGCTTTCCAAGCAGAGGGAAGACCTGCGGGAGTTCAAGGCCAGGTAACGGCACCTGGAGGCTCAGTGAGCTGAGATGGTCAGCCAGTTCCTGGCCATGATGCAGTCCCACTGGAACAAGGTCCCCCCAGGCTCTTGCCACTCGTGATGCTTCCCTCCAGCTGGAAGGAACATCTCTAACCTTGAGCCAAGAACTGATCTTGATTCATATTTCTTGAAGGAACATCTCTAACCTTACTTTTTGTTCTGTCTCTGGATTGTTTAATCTCTTCTCCAAGCTTCCAAGTTTGGTCCTTCCTTCCCTCCTTAATGGTTCTCTCGTATCTTTCCCAAGATCATCTCTGCATTTCCCCCCACCCCACCCCACCCCATTCACTGGGGTTTAAGCCACCACTCATCGTCCAGTAGACCTGGTTGACCGTGCTCATTCTGAAGTTCTCCTTTAACCCTAACCCACCAGCTTGAAGAAAGTTTCTTTTTGTGTTCAAGGTTGAGAATTCCCACCAGGAGTGCTTAGGGCTTCATCGTTCTATAGTTTTGTAAGCGCATTGTTCATCATAATCCTGAATGATGCTCATAATATATACAAAGGACTCATAATCCCTTATCCATCTTGCCTTATGTCAGTAGAACTTTATTATCTTAAATAGAAAAAGCACTTTCCCTCTTCTTCTTCTTCTTCTTCTTCTTCTTCTTCTTCTTCTTCTTCTTCTTCTTCTTCTTCTTCTTCTTCTTCTTCTTCTTCTTCTTCTTCTTCTTCTTCTTCTTCTTCTTCTTCTTCTTCTTCTTCTTCTTCTTCTTCTTCTTCTTCTTCTTCTTCTTCTTCTTCTTTTGCAGATCTTTCTTTCACCTCCCCGTTCATGACACGACAAATTTCTCTTCTTCGTTTAGCTCAAAAACAATAGATGGCTTCACTTCAGCATCTGAAGTTTATACGTCCACCGAGAGATGCTTTTGGGTGGGGCGGACATGACTTGGATAGGAAATTATAATTCTTCCTGACTATCCAAGCATTCACCAAACATCGCCCCCTCCCCGATTCCCGGGATGCAAATTTCCCAGGAATGCTTGATTACCCTACCCTAGTATGACTCAAGAAGCACAAACCGAGAATATAAGTGTGTGGAGGGGGGGGGAGGCAGGAATTTTGCAGGCTTCTAGTCCATTGTGCAACCATATGGAATGGCTTGAATGTGAAACCGGAATGGCTTGAATGTGTAGGCTTTATGTGTATTTCTCTTTAGCCAGGTTCTTCCTACATAAACCAAGATTTTTATGCAACCCTAGTTCAGCCCTAGTGGATTGTGATTTCACTGAACTAGGGCTGCATAAAAATCTTGGTTTACGTAGGAAGAACCTGGCTAAAGAACCTGGCTAAAGATAGATAGATAGATAGATAGATAGATAGATAGATAGATAGATAGATAGATAGATACGTGTGTGTGTGTGTGTGTGTGTGTGTGTGTATTCCTTTTTTTAAAAAAAAATACATGTTGCACTTCTGACCCCTTAATTAATAGCCAGCTTAATTGGTTCCAGGCATAGGGAATGGGGAATTGTAAGCAGACGTGGGGAAAATATCAGCAGTCCTTCTTTCTGATTGAGGTGTGTTCAGTATCTCTTAGGCTTCATTAAGCTGTACAGGGTGGGCACTCCATTTAACTACCGGGGTGGGCTGCTGGGGGTTTTCAGAGGTTCGGGAGAACCTCTAGCTAAGATTCTGTACAGGTCAGAGAACCCCCTAATCCCACTCCTGGCTGGCCCCGCTCACCCCACCCCACCCTTCCCAGGAGTCCCCACGCAGGGTGTGCACGGAGGATCAGGGAGAGCGAAAAATGGGCCTACCGTAAGTTCGAGAAGGCTGGAAGGGCCTCCGGAGCCTGGGGAGGCCATTTTCGACCTCCCGGAGGCTCGAAAAAAGCCTCCTGAGTCTGGGGAGGGCAAAAAGCCCCCCCCGCCCTCCCACCATGGTGCAGAAGGCCGACTAGGCTATGCCCACCCAGCAACGGGGCAGAGAACCCCTTACTAAAATTTTTGAAGCCCACCCCTGGCTAAGTAGAACATGAGTCTGTGCTCAGCCCACCCTTGGAAAGGACAACTGCATGATGGATTATGATGAATTATGTGTCATGAAGTCATTGTCAACTCTTAGCAACTGCATCGATAAATGTTCTCCGTGACAATCTGTCCCTAACAATATTTGATGATGATGATGATAGTGGTCTTCCCACTGCAGTTAAGTCCCTTCACTTTGTTCTGCTTGTCCTTTTCTCTTTCCTTCCATCTCTCTCAGCGTTACGAACTTCTCGAGGGAGCTGGATCTTCATCTTGATGGATGCCTTATTGGCGTTAAATGGTTTTCCTGCTAAATCTTTACAGATGTTCCTTTTCCTGCCCTTTGGAAATTCTTTGGGGATTTAAGTGCGGCTCCGTGCAGTGCTAGGAGTCTCTCAAGAAGAGAATTGCAGAGCATTGGTGTGTGTCTGTGTGTTATTGGAACTTTTAAACAAGAAGATAAAAACTAATGCAAACTACTAGAAGAGGAAGGGACGGGAAGGGAAGGAAAAGGAGGGAGGGAGGAAGGAAGGAAGGAGGATGGGGAGGGAAGGAAAGAAGGGGAAGGGAAAGGAAAGAAATGAAAGGGAGAGGGACAAAGAAGGAAGGAAGGAAGGGGAAGAAAAGGGATGGGATGGGAAGGAAAAGGAAGGGAAGGGAGGGAAGAAATGAAAAAGGGAGAGAAGGAAGGAAGGGAAGGGAAAGGAGGAAAGAAATGAAAGGGAGAGGGACAGGGAAGGAAGGAAGGGGAAGAGAAGGGAAGGGAAGGAAAAGGAAGGGAAGGGAGGAAAGAAATGAAAAAAGGAGGGAAGGAAGGAAGGGAAGGGAAAGGAAAGAAATGAAAGGGAAGGGAAGGAATGGGAAGGGAAGAGAAGGGAAAGGAAGGGAAGAGAGGAAAGAAATGAAAGGGAGAGGGGCAGGGAAGGAAGGAAGGGGAAGAAAAAGGATGGGAAGGGAAGGGAAAGGAAAGGAAAGAAATGAAAGGGAAGGGAAGGAATGGGAAGGGAAGAGAAGGGAAAGGAAGGGAAGAGAGGAAAGAAATGAAAGGGAGAGGGGCAGGGAAGGAAGGAAGGGGAAGAAAAAGGATGGGAAGGGAAGGGAAAGGAAGGGAAGGGAGGAAAGAAATGAAAAAGGGAGGGACGGGAAGGAAGGAAGGGAAGGGAAAGGAGGAAAGAGGGAAGGAATGGGAAAGGAAGAGAAGGGAAGGGAAAGGAGGGGAAGGGAAGAAAGAAATGAAAATGGGAAGGAAGGAAGGAAGAAAGAGAGGGCGGGAGGGAGGGAATAATGAAAGGAAGAAAAAATGCAAGAAAAGAAAAAAAGTTGAAGGAAAAATAGAAAAAGAGAAAAACATATAAAGAAATGGCTTCTGATATTCTTTAAAGCAGTTACAAGTGCAAATACTTTTTAACCTCTCTTTCTAAAGTTACATCCTATCCTTCTTCTTCCTCTCATCTTTCCTGTCTAATCATCAAAACCATAAATCAAAAGTCCCTTTAATGTCATTTTTATGCAAAAAGCCCAGGTGTATTGCAGATCTTTGTGTGTGTGTGTGTGTGTGTGTGTGTGTGTGTGTGTGTGTGTGTGTGTTTGAGGGGGAAAAAATGGCTGCCTGAGTAGAATATCTTTATCCATAGAGAGAGAGAAAGGGGCCGACCTGGTGGTTATTAGCTTAACGCTGGGGATTTGCAAACTCCAATCACCAGAACATCTGACCTTCCTTTTCTTGCTTGATAAATAAAACTAGAATTGGATTTCTTGTTCTTTCTTTTTTTCTCTGATAATAAAAAATGATTCACGTACACACACACACACCCCGTTGAGAGCGGACTTCACATGCTTGCCAGCTCTAGTTGCATTGCATAGTTTATTCTCACCGCAGCTATACAACAGTTGCCTTGTGTCCTTTCCCTTTAAAAGGCCGGGGAGAAACAGAAGACACCAAATGAGGTTCGAAAGCACGTAAAAATGCAAGTAGAAAAATAGGGACCACCTTTGGTGGGAAGGGAACAGCGTTCCATGCGCCTTTGGCGTTGAGTCATGCCGGCCACATGACCACGGAGACGTCTTCGGACAGCGCTGGCTCTTCGGCTTTGAAACAGAGATGAGCACCGCCGCCTAGAGTCGGGAACGACTAGCACAGATGTGCGAGGGGAACTTTTACCTTTAAACTGCCAAGATAGTGAGGTGGAAGATGTGCACAATTTGATAAAGAAATAAATAAAGAAACCCTTAACCGTGTGTGGCTCACCAGGACTGAATGACCAGGTTTTAAGGATTTGTTTATAGATAAAGAGCTGAGCTATGGAATGTAGACAGTGATGGGATTCAGCCGGTTCACACCACTTCGGGAGAACCGGTTGTTAAATTTCTGAGCAGTTTGGAAAACTGGTTGTTGGGAGAAATCATTAGGGCAGAGAACCGGTTGTTAAATTACTTGAATCCCACCACTGGATTTAGAGATTGTTGGTTGTATTTTAAGAGAAGGCAATAAGTTGTTCAAATTGTCTAGGCTGGTTGTGACAATGGAGAAAGTTCATTCTTTACGTTTTCCTTTGCTAGCTTCTTTTTTCCCTTTTCAGTTTTTCTCTTTTTTTTTTCCCCTGCCCTTCCTGTTCCTTCTTTTTGTTCTTTTTACTTTTTGCAGATTTTAATTAATTTTTATCTGGTAACGCTTCATAAAATTACAATAGGAAAAAAGTAAAATATACCACTGTGAAAGAAAAACCAGTCACTCCAATGTACATTTTAACGTTGCAAACACAGGTTCCCTCCCCAAAAGGAGCATAGAGGTCATCTGTAAGCAGGAGGGGAGTGCCTGGGCAATATTGGCACAAAAGAGGAGGCCCCATTTCACAAAAATAGGCTTGGTTTTGGCTGGCACAGCGTATTTTTTTTTTGCTGACGTAAAGGGCCTGGTCCTTCTAAAACAGCTGAGGCAGGAGAATTCCCTTCCCCTGGCACCTGGCCAGAGGACTGGACTACCTAGGCAGAAGAAATAGCTGAAAACTTCAGAGGAGGTTTAAACTCAGTTCCCTGGGGAAAATCTGGTTGGAGTTCTATTCCTTTCCTGTTCAAGTGTTCCCAGGCCGGCAATATCTCTAACCTTGAGCCAAGAAGCTGATCTTGATTCATAGTTCTTGAAGGAACATCTCTAACCTTGAGCCAAGAAGCTGATGTTGATTCATAGTTCTTGAAGGAACATCTCTAACCTTGAGCCAAGAAGCTGATCTTGATTCATAGTTCTTGAAGGAACATCTCTAACCTTAAGCCAAGAACTGATCCTGGTTCATATTTCTTGAAGGAACATCTCTAACCTTGAACCAAGAAGCTGATGTTGATTCATAGTACTTGAAGGAACATCTTTAACCTTGAGCCAAGAAGCTGATCTTGATTCATAGTTCTTGAAGGAACATCTCTAACCTTGAGCCAAGAAGCTGATGTTGATTCATAGTTCTTGAAGGAACATCTCTAACCTTGAGCCAAGAAGCTGATCTTGATTCATAGTTCTTGAAGGAACATCTCTAACCTTGAGCCAAGAACTGATCCTGGTTCATATTTCTTGAAGGAACATCTCTAACCTTGAACCAAGAACCTGATGTTGATTCATAGTTCTTGAAGGAACATCTCTAACCTTGAACCAAGAAGCTGATCCCTTGGGAGTTGGATGGCATAGAAATGCGATAAATTAAATTAAATTAAATTAAATTAAATTAGAAAAAATGCTTTTAAAAATTAAAAAAAAAAGCCTCTGATGAGGTGGGCGGGGTAAGTGAACGGCGACCGGGCCGGAGACCAGTTCGGGGGCGTGGCCAGCCAATGTTATTACCGGTTCCCTGAACTACTACAAATTTTTACTACCGGTTCTTGCGAACCGGTGCGAACCGGGAGCAACCCACCACTGGTTCACACCGCAGTAGACACAATTTGTGAATCTACTAATTACACCTTACTAAAGGACAAATTTTTAACCAGTTAAATCAGAAGGAAATGAAATTTGAAAAACACTAAGCATTCCTGTTTTTTCTGATTGGACGGTAGGCTGTTATAATCCCGTCATATTTAAAACTTTTCAAACAGTCATATATTTCTGACCCTTTTTTAAAACCATTCTACAAGGAGCCCCTAGTCTTAGCGAGCAAGAAAATAACCACAGAGACTAAGGGCCTAGCGAGTCCCATTTGTCATGAGAAACGAGTGCTCGCTAGGCATTTAGTCTCTGTGGTTATTTCTTTGCTCACTAAGACCTTTGTCGCTAAGGCTATGTTTTAATTATAGATGTCAGAAGATAGAGAGGAAGCTCGTTTGACCCTGTGCATGACTGCGTTTGTTTGGGGGTAAATTTAACTCCCTCTTAATTGGTTGGATCAATTGGGTGGATTTTGCAGATCACAAGGCATGCTCCTTTCCTTCCCATATGACTTCATAATAGATTTTTTTTGTGGGGGGGGGAGGTCCTTTACCGTGTTTAAATTCTTATTGCTAAAATGCGCACAGCCTGGTTTAATGCGTTTAGGCAGCGGCTCTTTAAACGTCAGAAGATCTTTCCATGCCTTCTACCATCCAGAATTGTTGGGCAGCATACAGATCTGAGTGATTGATTGATAAATAAACAAATAAGACAACGGAACTACCAAAAAAGATGGTATTGGGAGCAGGGTGGATAAAAATCAATGATTTTTTAAAAAAAAAATCAAAAAAATCAGATTTTTTTTATTTAAATCGGATTTTTTTAATTTAAATCAGATTTTTTTGATTTTTATCGAATTTATTTTAATAAAAAACTTTTGGGGTAAAAATCTATCGTAAGATAGTTTTCTATTTAAGATACATAAATAATTTAGTTGATTCAGCATGAAATGGAGCTTAGTTATGTAGCATGAGGCTGTATGTTCTGCAACACTGGGACTATCGGTGAGTCAACAGCGGGTCAAAGGAGTAGCAGAGATGACAGTTGCTCTTTAAAAATTATGATTTAAATCGAGTTGATTTAAATTAAGTCTTTTTATTAGTGATTTAAATCATGATTTAAATCATGATTTAAATCGACTCGATTTAAATCAAATCCACCCTGATTGGGAGTTTGAAGCGGCAATAGCAATAGCAATAGTAATAGCACTTAGATTTATATACTACTTCATAGTGCTTTTACAGCCCTCTCTAAGCGGTTTGTAGAGTCAGCACATCAACCCCAACAATCTGGGTCCTCATTTTACCCACCTCGGAAGGATGGAAGGCTGAGCCAACATTGAGCTAGTCAGGATCAAACTGCTGGCAGTGGGAAGAGTCAGCCTGCAATACTGCATTTTAATCACTGTGCCACCATGGCTCTTAGATAGATATGGATGGATGGATGGATGGATGGATGGATGGATGGATGATAGATAGATAGATAGATAGATAGATAGATAGATAGATAGATAGATAGATAGAGATAATAGACAGACATAGAGACAAATAGCAATAGGACTTAAACTTATATACCGCTTCACAGTGCTTGCCAGCCCTCTCTAAGCAGTTTACAGAGTCAGCCTATTGCCCCCAACAATCTGGGTCCTCATTTTACCGACCTTGGAAGGATGGAAGGCTGAGTCAACCTTGAGCCTGGTGAGATTCTCAGGTTGCTAGGTGGCTCAGTGGCTAAGACACTGAGTTTGTCGATCAGAAAGGTCGGCAGTTCTGCGGTTCGAATCCCTAGTACAGGTCTCCTGCGTGAGCAGGGGGTTGGACTAGATGACCTCCACGGTCCCTTCCAACTCTGTTACTGTTAGGAGATTCGATCTACCAAACTGCTGGCAGCCGGTGATCAGCAGAAGTAGC
Source organism: Pantherophis guttatus (assembly GCF_059756535.1). NCBI lineage: Eukaryota > Metazoa > Chordata > Lepidosauria > Squamata > Colubridae > Pantherophis > Pantherophis guttatus. The sequence goes on along the minus strand of NC_142079.1, from coordinate 9,210,823 downwards.
CTGCAGTACTGCACTCTAACCACTGTGCCACTGCGGCTCATTAATAATGGTATGTGAATGGTAATGGTATGTGAGAAAGACCTTGGCAGACTGCCAAGGGAATGGTTAGATAAGGGGCAACCTAGCCCACAGCAGTATACTAGGCAGAGCAAGAAGGTCAAAAGAGACCCTCCCTAATTTCTCAAGCTATAAAAGAGACTGCAGGAGATTTAGCCTTTCTGCTACCGGTTCTCCAGAAACTGCTGGATTTCACCCTTGCCTGTGGTGCCACAAGAGCTCTCCCAGCGATAACGGGCTCCCGAGCTCCATTTTCAACTGTGACTGCTTCCTGCAACCCTCTGCCAGCAAAAACGGAGCTCGGGAGGGCCCTCCCGAGCTCCATTTTCACTGGCAGAGGCACCGCAGCAGTGGTGGGTTGCCCCTGGTTCGGACCGGTTCGAAAGAACCGGTAGTGAAACCAGCAGGAGGCTCTGCCCACTGCCCCAGATGTCATCATAGGCCATCTGTACATGCACAGAAGTAGAACCCACCCCTGCACTGCAAGGCAGTCCTTTGCTGTTTCCAGGGCAGCCCTGCGGGCCAGAACTAAACAGCCCATGGGTCCGATCTGGATCCCGGGCCTTGAATTTGACCCTCCTGGTATAGAGTCTCTCGCTTGAGCAGAAGGTTGGACTAGAAGACCTCTAAGATCCCTGCCAACTCTTGTTATTCTGTTATGGAGCTTTACAATTAAGTCGAACTTGTTCGACTGGTCACGTTTCCTGTCTGCTAAGGAATAAGCCCTCAAAGCACATATGCCTGTATCTTGAGTTAGTGTTCTGTCCCAGCTACGGACCCAAAGAACGCAGCACACACAAAGTCTGTACAAACCTTAGTTTACTAAATAAACCAGTTTTTTTACAACAACGGCTGTTAATTAACTGCATTCACAGCCGCCAAGAATTCAAAGAATAATAACGGAAAGCTTACTGTGGTTGGCAGAATGCCCAGAAGCAATTTGCAGGAAGCTGATAAGATAAGCAAGACAAGACACGAAGGAGAGTGAACGAAGTTGTTCCCTGCAAATTGCTTCAGTCGGCATTCCTCCTTAAATAGGATAAGGGAGTGGCCAATTAGCCCCAAGCCTTACTCTCAAGGAGACCTCCTCCTGAGGAGCCACTCCTGCCTTTTGGCAGCTCTGCGTGCCCGTGCATCGAGAAGAGGCTCCTCCTCTTCTTCCTCTTCACTTATGGGAGCTTCTGGAGGTTCTGAAGGCCCTGGCTGAATCCCTGCCTCTGGCACCACATCTTCTCCAGCCTCCTCACTGTCCGACTCGAGTGCCAGCTGCACAGGCTGCTGGCACAGCACCACACCAGCCTCCTCGCTGTCAGAATCAGCTACAATCCGCACAGGCCGCGTACGGGTCACAACAGCTGGTCTACAGGACCAATTTAGTAGAATTGTGTCCTGTACGCAGCCAGATGGCCTTTTGTTACATGCAAGGCCTTCAAATAGCTTCTAAAGCAGTGTTTCTCAACCTTGGTAGCTTGAAGATGGGTGGACTTCAACTCCCAGAATCCCCCAGCCAGCGCTGCTGGCTGAGGGATTCTGGGAGTTGAAGCCCACCCATCTTCAAGCTACCAAGGTTGAGAAACACTGTTCTAAAGCTTTTCTTCCTTGTGTCTGGATGGAAGGCCGGAGCCCAATGCCACTGTTAATGCAGTCGCAGCATCCATATTTATCATTTGGGTAAAGTTGGGAGGGGGGAAAGAGAAAGACCTTGAGAGGGTCTTTCAGAGATGGAAGAGGGCACATTTTAGCTTGCAAACTAGGCGCTCTGAGCTGCTTGTTAAGATTTAAAACATAAAGAAAAACCTTTTTTTTCTTTTTTTCAAAAATCTACCACGCTCTTTTGGAATTCTCTGAAGCAGGAACATATTTTGATGTCCTGATCATGGGGTGGTGAGGTTTTTTTTGTTTTTTTTTAAAGTGGTACCAAAAAACCCCACAATCTCCATGCAGCAAACGGGAAAACGAGAGAGAGAAAAAAGAGGACGAGAAGATCATTCTTTTATTACCTCTCTGTTGTTGTTGTTGTTTTTTGAAATCTCCTCGTGACTGCAAATTTACGCAGCGTGAAAGAGAAAGGAGGGAGCGGCAAAGGCAAAGAGGAGAGAAGGTGGAAAGGGGAGGAGAGGATATTTGAAGCGGCAGATGTTGTAGCTCATGGTGTTGTGGCCCGCCAGCGGCCTGCGTGGATTGTGGCTGATCCCGATGACAAGGAGGCTGGTGTGAGGTCGCGCCAGCAGCCTGCGCAGCCGGTGCTCGCATCGGACAGCGAGGAGGCTGAAGAGGATGTGGTGCCAGAGGCAGAGACTCAGCCAGGGCCTTCAGAACCTCCAGAGGCTCCTTCAAGTGGAGAGAGCGAAGTGGAGGAGCCTCTCCTCAATGCTCGAGCACGCAGGGCTGCCAAAAGGCAGGAGTGGCTACTCAGGAGGAGGAGGTCTCCTCGAGAGTAAGGATTGAGGATAATTGGCCACTCCTTTAGCCTATTTAAGTCACACGCAGCTAATGCTTTTTTGCTGGAAACAACTAGTATTTATTATCAGAGTATTTTGGTTTATCGTATCTTGTTTTCTGGGCTGGTTGCCAACCTTTGCCGGTCTTGTTTATTCTTGCTACTTAGTAAATTTGATAAGGACCGTTGGTGTGTGTCAATATCCTCGGAAATCCAGAGCTGGGGCAGAACACATGGGTGCCTTTTGTCGGAACTCACCATGGAGTCCTTGGTGCTCTCTGAGCTTGGTGGTTTTCTTGCAGACGTTTGATTACCCAACGAGGTAACATCATCAGTGCTAGGAGGGAGTGGGACATGGAGGAGGAGGAGAAGGAGGAAGGATGAAGAGGTGGAGGAGGACTGTGGGGTCCTTGGTGTTCTCTGAGCTTGGTTGTTTTCTTGAAGACATTTGATTACCCAACTAGGTAACATCATCAGTGCTCGAAGGGACTAGGGTCTGAGAAGGAGGATTGTGGGGTCCTTGGTCTTCTCTGAGCTTGGTTGTTTTCTTGCAGAAATTTCATGACCCAACTAGGTAAAATCAGTGCATTGGTGATGCATTAAAGCGCTGTTAAATAGCACTTAACTGCCAGCTGCCTGCAATTACTGCGAGTTCAAATCTCACCAGGCTCAAGGTTGACTCAGCCTTCCATCCTTCCGAGGTAGGTAAAATGAGGAGCCGGATTGTGGGGGCAATAAGCTGACTTTGTATAAAAAAAGAACATCGCTTAGGGGGGAGGGCAAAAGCCCTACTAAGCAGGTATATACAAAAGTATGAAGGCTATTGCTTAACGCATTGTAAGCCGCCCTGAGTCTCCGGAGAAGGGCGGCATATAAATCGAACCAATAAATAAAATAGATAAATGTCATCGAGTCGGGTCATGAAACGTCTGCAAGAAAACCACCAAGCTGGGAGACCACCAAGAAACTCACAGCTACAAATATTCTCTTCTAATCGCGATCAGAATAACCTGCCGGGCTCCCCAAAAAAATGAGCCACGCCACATCCGTCTCTTTTTCACTTGTCACCTTGTAGAACCTTCCCAACAAGCCTGCACCAAGGATCCGGCCAGGTTGCCAAAAGAACTTGGAAATTTTGCAGCTGGAAAAGCTGCCCAGGGTTCCCACCCTAACAAAGAGATCTCTCCGATCCTCGGTTCCTGCTGTCCTCTAGTCGGCAACCTGTGGCTCTGGAGCCGCATGTGGCTCTTTCATCCCACTGCTGCGGCTCCTTGTCGCCGATCGGCTCCACAGTTGATAGGGCTTTCGGTTAGGACAGGTAGAGGAAAAAGGACGCCATGCTAGGAGGAGACTCTATGGTGGAGAAACCGGACTTCCAGTCAGCAGAGGAAAAAGGACACCGTGCTAGGAGGACACTCTATGGTGAGGGAACCGGACATCCGGTCAACTCCAGTAGGCTTCCGGTTAGGACCTTTGTGGCTCTTTGAGTGTTTAAGGTTGCCAACTCCTGTTCTAGTCCATGGTGGTATCTGACCCAGGTTCCTTGACTTTCCTACCTCCAAATCGTGTTGCATTGCATTGTGGGAGTGGGGGGAGGCGAGAAGTAAGGTGGGCCTTTGCAGGTTCCCTTGCTTCTAAGACTCGTAAGCCAGCAGCCCTACGGTTGACACCATGGGGCTTTTTCCCCCATGTCATGAATTCCATTTGGAGACCTCTGTTAGCGCAGACATCAAAGCTGCAACCTCTACGGAGGGACTCATTATCACCAGGAACTGCTGGGAGCTTTTGAAGAGAGACAGGAGGAGCGGGAGGAAAGAAATCTGTTTTCACAGCCGCTGGGGTGTCCCTATGCGGAATTGGACACGACGCACTGAAAAAGAAGATGGGGGAAAAAGAAGGGGCCAAGTCGAACAAGGGTTAGATTCGTCTTCTCCAATCCACCAAATTCCTGAGTGGGGCTCGGTGTGGCTCTGGTATCCCCCTCCCACCCAGAAACCAGAAGACCATGGAGGTCTTCTAGCCCATCAGTGGTGAAATCCAATTTTTTTTACTACCGGTTCCGTGGGCGTGGCATGGTGGGCGTGGTGTGGCTTGGTGGGTGTGGCAGGGGAAGGATACTGCAAAATCCCCATTCCTTCCCCAGTCCAGGGGAAGGATACTGCAAAATCCCCATTCCCACCCCAGTCCAGGGGAAGGATACTACAAAATCCCCATTCCCTCTCCACTTCAAGGGAAGGATATTGGAAAATCTCCATTCCCACCCCAGTCCAGTGGAAGGATACTGCAAAATCCTCATTTCCACCCCACTTCAGGGGAAGGATATTGGAAAATCTCCATTCCCACCCCACTCTGGGGCCAGCCAGAGGTGGTATTTGCTGGTTCTCTGAACTACTCAAAATTTGCACTACCGGTTCTCCAGAACCTGTCAGAACCATTGATCTGAAAAGAATGGAATGGAATGGAAATAAGAAATAATAAGAAATAAGAAATAGAATAGAATAGAATAGAATAGAATAGAATAATAGAATAGAATAGAATAGAATAGAATAGAATAGAATAGAATAGAATAGAATAGAATAGAATAGAATAGAATAGAATAGAATAGAAATAAGGAATGGAATAGAAAATATGGAATTGAATAGAATGCAGAATAGAATACCCCTATCTTGTCGGAGCTTTTCATCTCAGATACTAAATTTAACAGATTAACAGAGTTGGGAGGGATCTTGCAGGTCATCTAGTCCAACCCCCTGCCCAAGCAGGAGACCTTACATCTGCCTCTACCTAGGATTGAACTCACAACCTCCTGATGGTTGCTTAACGCATTGTAAGCCGCCCTGAGTCTCCGGAGAAGGGCAGCATATATATATATATTTAAAAAAAATGGTGAGGCAAGCGCTCCACCTCTAGGCCACTTTTAATGACTCCATAATCCCTTGCGGGGTGGAGTCTGGGCAACTGAATGGAGCTGAGTGTTTTACTGGCCGGATGCCTTTCCTGTCGCCAGTGCGGAGTTATATTCAGCAGATAATTATTCTCATTGTGCCCAGAGAGAGAGAAATATTTGCCTCTACCTAGGATCGAACTCACAGCCTCCTGATGGTGAGGCAAGAGCTCCACCTCTAGGTCACTTTTAATGACTTCATCATCCCTTGCGGAGTGAAGTCTGGGCAACTGCATGGAGCTGAATGTTTACTGGCCGGATGCCCTTCCTGTCGCCAATGCGGAGTTATATTCAGCAGATAAAATTCTCATCATGCCCAGAGAGAGAGAGAGAGAAATATCTGCCTCTACCTAGGATCGAACTCACAGCCTCCTGATGGTGAGGCGAGAGCTCCCCCTCAAGGCCACCACACCACCACTCATCTTTCCGGAGCTTTTCCTCCCAATTAATTGCAACTGCCCTTCATCGTCTTTGATTGGAGTGGTCAGCGCCGGTTATCTGCCCGCGTGGCTACAAAGCCCGAAGAGTTAGCAAAAAAGCGCGTGCCGCGAAGCCAACTTGAGAGGGTCGTGCAAAAACCCTGGGAACAGGGCCGGCTTCTCCCCCCCCCCCCGTGCATCGTATAATTGGGAAGCTGCCTGAGCACCGAGCCAATTGTGCGCTCGTGATTGTATTGTCTCCGTCAAAAAATGTGTCGGGAGACAGTGATTAGGCCACAGGAGGGTCTCCCATTTCTGCCAATTTGCTGCTATTCGACCATGGAGAGCTGCTAGAAAATTCAAACAAAAGGGTCTGTGTTCCAGAACTGCATGCCGGGTGGAGTGGGAGAAAACCCTGATCCTGTTTTAATATTTTATCTGATGATTGCCTTCCAAGGAAAAAAAGAATATTGAGGCAGCCGGCAGCTGCTTCCTGCTCCTTTTCAACTTCCCAAACGGCGGCCTTCGTTCCTTAACCTCAGAAATAAGGAGGAAGGTTCCTTTCAGCTCTTTTGGTGCGCTCCCCAAAAAACTGCCGCGTGTCCCTTAAAAAGCCCATCCACGGTGTAGCTAGGCAGACTATCCGGATGGCTTCCTTGGGAGGGAAGGAAGGAAGGGAGGAAGAACATGATTGGCATTGGGAGAAAGGGGAAAAGAAAAGGAACATTTGGCACTTTGGAGGGAGAGAGGAAGGAAGGAAGGAAGGAAGGAAGGGGGGAGAGGGAGAGGGAGAGGGAGAAAGAGGAGAGAGGGGAGAAAGCAAGGAGAGAAAAAGATTGTGTGTGAAAGAGGAGGGAGGGAGGGAGGAAAGGAAAGGGAGGAAAGGAAAGGGAAAAAAAGAAAGGGAGGAAGGAAATGAAGGAATGAAAAGGAGGGAGGGAAAGAGTAAAGGGAAGGGAGGGAAGGAATGAAAGGGAGGGAGCGGAAGAGTAAGGGGAAGGGAGGAAAAATGGGAGGGAGGGATGGAATGAAAGAGGGAGGGGGAGGGAGGAAAGAAAGGAGAGAGGGAAAAATGAAAGGGAGAAAGGAAGGGAAGGAATAGGAAGGGAGGGAAAGGAAGAGAAAGAGAGAGAGAGAGAAAGAAAAAGAAAGAAAGAAAGAAAAAAAATGGAGAGGGAGGGAAGGGAATGGGAAGGGAAGAAAAGAATGAAAGGGAAGGAAGGAAGGGTGACCTACATAGTTTGTTTGGCTTCCCAAGGACAATGATCTCTGTGCAAGAGGAATTTTGTCACTTAACATCTTTGCAAAGGACCTTATTCTGCCTGGAATCCATGACAAAGTGAGATTTACGAATTCAGCTTGCCAGGCTGCGAAACTACATGAGGGCTTCATTTGGAAGGGGCAGGTTTCCAGCCCATGGCATTTCCGTGTCTCTCTGTGTCGAGAATTGTGTTGTTTATTTGGGGAAGTGTTTCAATGTTGGTTTCCATCACTTAGTCCTTCATTTTGCATTTTGGCTCCCGTTTCCCAAGTTCCTTCTTTCTCGTCTGACCTTCCAGGGATGGCTCTGTATTTTTTCGGGTTCCTTGATGGCCATCTGGTGGCCATGCAAAGAAAGATTTCAGATCTATGCAGAATCAAAAGACAACTGCCTGGACTAGAGCTGCAATTATTATTATTATTATTATTATAAACTTTTATTCATTAAACACGAAACTCAGTCAACTGAACATTTAAAAACGTATTGTAAATATCATTGACTGACGTTGATGGTTGATACGGATTGCTGCCAGCATCCTAGATATCGACCAGGCATCTTCTTAAAATATTATTATTATTATCAGTATCATTATTAGTATTATTAGTAGTAGTATATCTCTTTTATTTATTAAATATGAAACTCTATCAACTGAACATTTAAAATTGTATCGCAAATATTATTGACTGGCACTGATGGTTGATATGGGTTGCTGCCAGCTTCCTAGGTATCAACCAAGTATCTTCTTAAAATATTATTATTATCATTATTAGTGTTATTAGTAGTATATCCTTTATTTATTAAGCATGAAACTCAGTCAACTGAACATTTAAAAACGTATTGCAGATATCATTGACTGACGCTGATGGTTGATACGGATTGCTGCCAGCATCCTAAGTTTCAACCAAGTATTTTCTTAAAATATTATTATTATCATTATTTGTATTATTGTAGTATATCTCTTTTATTTATTAAACATGAAACTCAATCAACTGAACTTTTAAAATTGTATCGCAAATATCATTGACTGGCGCTGATGGTTGATACGGATTGCTGCCAGCATCCTAGGTATCAATCAAGTATTTTCTTAAAATATTATTATTATCATTATTAGTATTATTAGTATTAGCATATCTCCTTTATTTATTAAACATGAAACTCAGTCAACTGAACATTTAAAAATGTATTGCAAATATTATTGACTGGCACTGATAGTTGATATGGGTTGCTGCCAGCTTCCTAGGTATCAACCAAGTATCTTCTTAAAATATACGATATTCCGAGTAGCGCAGTTTTTTGCAGTTCCGCTGGTGTTATTGCAGGAAGCTGCAATTTCTCAATGTACTTTATAAAATTCTTGGGCATGGTGCCAAGTGCCCCGATGACAATGGGTTATCCCTGTTACATGTTTCATCCATAATCGCGTAATTTCGATGGCCAGGTCGCGATATTTCGTGATCTTTTCCAGTTCTTTTTCTTCGACTCTGAAGTCTCCTGGTACAACGATATCAATAAACTGAACAATAAAAATGGGTGTGGAGCCCTCTTGGAACTGCTGAAAGGACTGTGTGTAAACAGGAGAGAGGTGGTATCATATCCCCCTTCCCTCTGTTGAGAGAGGGATATTCAGTCAATTTACAACACAGTCCTTTTGGCAGTTCCAAGAAGGATCTACACCAAGGGTGAAATCCTCTGAAGTCTGTTACCGAGAGAGCGCTTTGCGCGCACGTGCTCGCTTTGCGCACGTGCGCGCCTGAGGCGCACCCCTGCAGCGCTAAAAAAGGAACATTTTAAAGCCTTCCGAATCTGCAAAGGTATGTAGAACAGCGAGGGGGGGGGAAATCTGCTGTGCCACGTGATTTAGATTAGCTAGAAAGCAGGAAATCCGACAGTTCTAGCTAATTTAAATCACGCGTCACAGCTGATCGTCACCCGGCTGATTGTCGGAAATACCGGTTCGCCCAAATCGGTAGCATTTTTTACTACCAGTTCCGCCCAAACTGGTCCGAACTGGTAGGATTTCATCCCTGATCCACACCCATTTGCACGCTTCAGGTGACTCTGAGGGTATGGATAAACCTCCAAGTGGTCTCAATAATTCTCAGGAAGAGTACTAACAACCAGATGGCTACAAAGAATATAAACCAGTGATGGTGAACCTTTTTGCCGTCACATGCCAAAAGCGGGAGGAGCCGGGGGGGTCATGCATGCACGTGCCCACACCCATAATTCAATGTGCCCCATCCCCCATGCTTTTGGCACGTGATGGCATGATAGGCCCATTTTTTGCCCTTCCCAGGCTCCAGAGGCTTTCTAGGAGCCTGGGGAGGGCGAAAACGGCCTTCCCCACCCCCTTGGAGGCCAGAAATGGCCTATTTGCTGACTTCTGGTGGGACCTAGAAAGGCTCTGGAGCCTGGGGAGAGTGAAAAACGGGCCCTTCCCCCCCCTCCGGAGGCCAGAAACAGCCTGTTTCCTGACTTCCAGTGGGCCCGGAAGGCCCAAAAATCAGCTGGCTGGCACGCACATGCGCGCCGGAGCTGAACTAGGGCAATGCTCACATGCCCACCAATATGGCTCCACGTGCCACCTGTGGCACGTGTGCCATAGGTTCGCCATCACGAATATAAACCATTCCATTCTCCGCCATCCAGTCAGAACTGAAGAAGCTTCTTGGAAGGGAAGCGAAACTTCTTCAAGGAAGAAAAAGGCTAGTTGCCTTTTGGGGAAAAAAACCCCCCACTTTTGGGACAGTATAGTAAATGGTGGTTTCACTCAAATAAGCTAACGCCATTCCTCTCGCAGAAGGTGGAGTCGGAACTTAAACGTTACACCCTCTTTTATCATTTTAGGCTTTGAATTGCTCTACCAACCGGAAGTCGTGCGGCTTTACCTCTCAATTCTCACCGAAAGTCAGAATTTCAATACTTTGGAGGCGGCAGCCGGCGCGCTGCAGAATCTCAGCGCAGGAAACTGGACAGTGAGTGAAATCCCAGTGTGTCTTGGCTATTTTTCACGGTAAACAGTTCCTCCGTTTTCAGGAACGCAGCATTTCTCAAACTTGAAAACACGTGGACTTCAAATCCCCAGAATTCCCCAGCCTGCCGTGGTTGGGGAATTCTGGGCGTCGAAGTCCACATGGTTTTAAAGTTTCCGAGTTTGAGAAATGGCAAAAAAAAAAAAATCGATGTTCCAGCCCAACAAATCAAGGCTAAAATTACTTGTATTGATATACAAGTAATTTTACTTGTATATCAAGTAAAATTACCTACGCACGGTCACTCAGGCACTCGTCACTTCCTGCCTGGACTACTGCAATGCTCTGTACATGGGGCTCCCCTTTGGGTGCACCCGGAGGCTCCAGTTGGTCCAGAATGCGGCCGCGCGGGGGATTATGGGAGCGACGGGGCGCTCCCATGTGATACCTCTCCTGTGTGAGCTGCACTGGCTTCCTGTGGTCTTCCGGGTGCGCTTCAAGGTGTTGGTGACCACCCTTAAAGCGCTCCATGGCTTAGGGCCGGGGTATCTACGAGACCGCCTTCTGCCGCCAATAGCCTCCCACCGGCCAGTTCGCTCCCACAGAGAGGGCCTCCTCAGGGTGCCGTCGGCCAGACAATGTTGGCTGGCGACCGCCAGGGGGAGAGCCTTCTCTGTGGCGGCACCTGCCCTCTGGAACGACCTACCCCCAGAGATACGCACGATACCAGACCTCCGGACTTTTCGTTGGGCCCTGAAAACACATCTTTTTCACCTAGCCGGGCTGGCTTGATCCCATCCCTTCGGTTTTAATTTGTAATTGGTTTTAATCCGGGTTGTTTTAAATGGATAGCCAAAATTATTTAATGTCTTTTAAACTGCTTTTAAATTATTATGTTTTTAATTTTAAAACAAAACTTTATTCATTCTTAAAAACATTTAAAACATACAAGTTTCTCTTACTGCTTTTAAATTTTGTATGTTATGTTTTACCGTGGCTGTTCACCGCCCTGAGTCCTGTTGGAGAAGGGCGGTATATAAAATAAATAAAATAAATAAAATAAATAAATATCGGTGAAAATTAACAAGAACCTTGCAAGTCTGAATGTCCTTCACTCCCCTTCCCCCCCACCCAACCCCACTCATGTGAATTAGGGGGGGGGTCTGCCCAAATGGCTTGCGCCTAACCTCTTCGTGTTCTGGCTATAAACCATGTTCTCGCCTTGTCACTTGGGTAATGCATCTGGATAATTATCTCTGTCAGGATCGTCTTCACGCCAAGACCTCTAGACAACAAGATCTGGGAGAAGTCTATTAGCATTCTCCGGCAACCCTTGGGAAATTACTCATTTCAGACAGAACTGAATCACTCTTCCCCAACCATTGATCAATTTTGCTAGGAAAGACTATAACTTTGCATTTAGAAGTAAGGCACTAAGCCATAGTCTGTCCCAGGAGATACATTTTCCCAAGGTTTCGGTCTTTAGAAGTTGCACACCGCTATCGTGGCCTTCATTTCTTCCAGAATACAGATTTTTTTTTTTTAATTTGATTTATATGCCGCCCTTCTCCGGAGACTCAGGGCAGTTTACAATGCGCTAAGCAATAGCCTTCATCCTTTTGTATATTTATACAAAGTCAGCTTATTGCCCCCACAATTGGATCCTCAATTTACCTACCTTAGAAAGGATGGAAGGCTGAGTCAACCTTGAGCCTGGCGAGATTTGACCCTGCAGTAATTGCAGGCAGCTGGTCTTAATAACAGGGTGCTTTAGACCACTGTACTACCAAGGCTCTGTACTACCAACGCACTGTACTACCAAGGTTAATCCAGTTACTTAAGTTTCTGCGTTGAGTCTGGTAACCTGTTCTGACCAGATCCACAAACACGATCAATCCTCAAAGATTCCTTTATTAGGAGCGCCGACAGCCCCGGCAAAAAGTTTCTCTCTAACCGTAGGCTAACAAGTCTATCCGGCACGGAGAGTAATAGTTGTCTGTCACATCTATTCATCTCCACCCCCTGCCTTTTATCCCCACAGCTAGGGTGGGGCTTCGCCAGCAGCGGTGGCTCTTCGGTCCCAAGGACCGGCCCATAGATTTCCACTGCTCTCCTCTCCTCTGCCTTCTGCGCATCCGCGCATAGGCACTAGCCCCAGCTATTCCTCCTCTTCCTCTTCAGCCCCCTCCAGACCTGGGGGCTGTTGACTCTCCATCTGAGGGCTGACGGATGGCCCAGGCTCCGCCCCCCCTCTCTCTGCCAGCTCCATTCCCTCTTCCCACTCGGAGCTCCCAGGTTGCCTTGATGCTGATCCTGACTCAGGGGTGAAATGCTCCCAGTTTGGACCGGATTGCCCGATCCAGTAGCGATGGCGGCAGGTGGTTCAGAGAACTGGTAGCAAAAATCCCTGGGGACCCCCCCTCCCCATGCCCAGCTGAGCTGCAAGATCATCAGAGGCTTTTTTTTTTAACTTTTAAAAGCATTTTTTCTACCACCTCTTCCGACGAAAAAATGCTTTTAAAAGTTAAAAAAAAAGCCTCTGATGATCCTAGCGTGACTCAGCTGGGATCATCAGAGGCTTTTCAAAGCATTTTTTTCTGCAACCTCTTGGCCGAAGAGGTGGTAAAAAAAATGCTTTGAAAAGTCTCTGACGATGCCAGCTGAGTTGCCTGATCGGCAGAGAGGCTTTTCAAAGCATTAGAAAAAATGCTTTGAAAAGTTTTTTTTTTTTTTTAAAGTTGGCCACGCCCACCCAGTCACATTACCCCCCCCCACCAAGCCACGCCCCTACCCACGGGTAGTAACAAATTTTACATTTCACCCCTGTCCTGACTAATCCTTCAAAGTGGCTGGTTTTTATCTTTTTCCTTCCTCCTTGGAATAGTGGTCTACATACATCCGGGCAACGGTACGAAAGGAACGAGGACTTCCCGTCCTGGTGGAGCTCCTCCAATCGGATTCGGATAAGGTGGTGAGAGCGGTATCCATAGCCCTGCGAAATCTCTCCATGGATCGCCGGAACAAGGATCTCATAGGTGAGTTTTGGAAGGGGATGGCCAGGTGCGAACGAGAGAAGGCCGCGTTCCAATTAAGCTGATTCATTGCTCGTGCTTAGATGACGAAGATCCATTTTACAACCTTCCTTGCCCCGGCTGTAAAGTGAGTCACTGTAATTGTTAAGTGTGTGGCATGGTCCTTAAGTGAATCTGGCTTCCCCCACCTACTTTGCTTATCAGAAGGTCGCAAAAGGGGATCATGTGACCCCAGGACACGTCATAAATATGAATCAGTTGCCGTATTGTGTCCGTATTTTGATCACGTGACTTCAGGGAGACCACAATGGTCGTGAGTGTGAAAAGCGGTCCTAAGTCATTTTTTTTCGATGCCGGTGTAACTTTGGACAGTCACTAAACGAGCTGTTGTAAGTCGAGGACTGCTTGTGCAGCTAGTCCTCGCTTAGCGGACACATTTGGGACTGGCAACTCCGTCACTGGCCTTTCTTGGTTGCTAGATTCCTTCTAGAGTGAGTGGGACCGAAAAATAGAATAAGAGAGTTGGAAGGGACCTTGGAGGTCTTCTAGTCCAACCCCCTGCTTAGGCAGGAAACCCTACACCGCTTCAGACAAATGGCTATCCAACATCTTCTTAAAAACTATGAGGATCCCTTTTTCAATTGGGGGGTGGGGTTTAAGGCAGCCATTTGAACCAATTTTTTTTACTACCAGTTCTGTGGGCATGGCTTGGTGGGCGTAGTGGGGATGTGGCTTGGTGGGCGTGGCAGGGGAAGGATACTGCAAAATCCCCATTCCCTCCCCACTCCTGGGGGAAAGATACTGCAAAATCCCCATTCCCTCCCCATTCCTAGGGGAAGGATATTGCATAATCTCCCATTACCACCCCACTCCAGGGGAAGGATACTGCAAAATCCCCATTCCCTCCCCACTCCTCGGGGAAGGATATTGCAAAATTCCCATTCCCTCCCCACTCCAGGGGAAGGATACTGCAAAATCCCCATTCCCTCCCCATTCCAGGGGAAAGATACTGCAAAATCCCATTCCCTCCCCATTCCAGGGGAAAGATACTGCAAAATCCCCATTCCCTCCCCATTCCTAGGGGAAGGATATTGCATAATCTCCCATTACCACCCCACTCCAGGGGAAGGATACTGCAAAATCCCCATTCCCTCCCCACTCCTGGGGGAAGGATATTGCAAAATTCCCATTCCCTCCCCATTCCAGGGGAAGGATACTACAAAATCCCCATTCCCTCCCCATTCCAGGGGAAAGATACTGCAAAATCCCATTCCCTCCCCATTCCAGGGGAAAGATACTGCAAAATCCCCATTCCCTCCCCATTCCTAGGGGAAGGATATTGCATAATCTCCCATTACCACCCCACTCCAGGGGAAGGATACTGCAAAATCCCCATTCCCTCCCCACTCCTGGGGGAAGGATATTGCAAAATTCCCATTCCCTCCCCATTCCAGGGGAAGGATACTACAAAATCCCCATTCCCTCCCCATTCCAGGGGAAAGATACTGCAAAATCCCATTCCCTCCCCATTCCAGGGGAAAGATACTGCAAAATCCCCATTCCCTCCCCATTCCTAGGGGAAGGATATTGCATAATCTCCCATTACCACCCCACTCCAGGGGAAGGATACTGCAAAATCCCCATTCCCTCCCCACTCCAGGGGAAGGATACTGCAAAATCCCCATTCCCATCCCACTCCAGGGGAAGGATACTGCAAAATCCCCATTGCCTCCCCACTCCAGGGGAAGGATATTGCATAATCTCCATTCCCACCCCAGTCAGGAGAAGGATATTGCAAAATCCCCATTCCTGCCCGACTCTGGGGCCAGCCAGAGGTGGTATTTGCCGGTTCTCCGAACTACTCAAAATTTCCGCTTCCGGTTCTCCAGAACCTGTCAGAACCTGTTGGATTTCACCCCTGATTTGAACCCTACAACTTTTGAGTCTTGCCCATGTTGTGTTTTCCATTTGGAGCCTCTCTAACAATTGCCCGTCTTCCTTTTAAATCAAAAGAGGGAGGGGGAGGAAAATCCCAGTGTTTGATAACGTTGAAAGCAACCAGCCGCCGTTACTTCTGAAATAAATGCTTTATAATGGCTAGTATTCCACAAGGACTCGTGCAGTTTAATTGGGCTAATTGCAGTGAAATTTAGAGGAGAATTAAAATTCCCCAAACCAAACAACAAAGGTTAATAGTACGATATTTTATATGATGGGCAAAAAATATAAAATAAAAATGAATGAGATGCCAAACGCAAATTCGCTGATGGATCTCAGAAACGTGAAACCGGATTGGCGGCCTTGCGGGATTCCTGGAATCGGTTTTAATCTTCTGTGTCATAAAAGGGTTTTAAGCAGGGGTAGGTTCTACTTACCTTTACTACCGGTTCGCAACGGGGCCCCACGTGCATGCGCAGATACTTCCTGATGATGTCGGGGTCTGTGGGCGGGGCCTTCCGCCAGTTTTACTACCGGTTCTATCGAACCGGTCCTAACCAGGGGCAATTTACCACTGGTTTTAAGCCTCACTGATATTTTTTGGAGATGTACCAGAAAATGAACGGGTGGTCTTTCCATGTTGCAAGGACAGATAGTCCTCGACTTACGACAGTTTATTTAGTCACCAAAGTTACAACGGCACTGAAAAAAGTGAACCGGGAGGAACCCACCACTGGCCAGTTGCCAAACACCCAAATTTCTCCGAGTATAAGAGGCACTCTTTTCCCACCCACCCCAAAAAAGGGTGAAAATTTGGATGTGTCTTATACACTGAATGTAGCCACGCCCACCTACTGGCCCCCACCCTTTGGGTTCTGCCTCCCAGCAATTTGCCTCCTTGCAGCAAACAGCACAGCTTCAGCACAGCCTGATTAGCAGCTGATTGTCAGTTGGATTGGCCTCCCAATCATCAGCTGTGTCAGGCTGCAGGGATTGCCATTGCCTATTGCCACCTCCATGCACCCCATTTTCGAACTTTGCTGTTTGCTGCAAGGAGGCAAATTTGCTGGGAGGCAGAGGCAGATTTTTTTTCTTGTGCTAATCAGGATGTGCTGAAACTGAAACAGGCTGTTTGCTGTTTGCTGCAAGGAGGCAAATTGCTGGGAGTTAGAGGCAGAGGCAGATTTTTTTTTTCTTGCTTTCCTCCCCAAAAAAGGTAGGTGCAACACGGCTACCATCATAAGTACAACGGTAACTCCCTTGTTACAGCATCATTGTAACTTCATACAGCTGCTCAATGAATGGTCACAAGTCAAGGACTATGCATACAGGTTCTATCTTTAACCATAGCTGCCTTATTTTTCAGGAATCAAACCAGTTTGCAATGACAGATGCGCCTTCTGATTTCAGGTAGCTACGCCATGGGGGAACTGGTACGAAATCTGCCTAGCCGGCAACAGCGATCTTCAAAAAACCTTGAAGAGGACACAATAGTTGCCGTCCTGAACACCATCCACGAAATCATTACCGACAGTTCTGAAAATGCCAGGTCCCTGATCCAGACGCAAGGCATTCAGAAGCTGGTTGCCATCAGCAAATCCAGGTTAGCATCTGCAAAAAAATATTTCCAATAACGTACAAAAATATCAAGGCATAAGAAGATGGCTTTAATTACATCATGTACTCTGGAACTTCTTAGTCTCAGGCGCTTGATGTTGTTTTGACTTCAGCTCCTAGCAAGGGCTATCTGGCTGGGGGATTCTGGGAGTTGAAGTCCATACCTAAGGAAGTGACTTCCGATATTCTTCCCAATAGTGATAAGTACAATGATAGTTTAACGTCTCTCTTTATAGTGACGTAGTGGCTCCGTGGCTTAATGATGACCGAGATGGTCTCAGCTCTGGCAGTTCGAGCCCAGGCATTATCTGCCAGGGTGGGCTCCTGTCCCTTTTCCCAGCCGCTGTCCACCTAGCAGTTAGAAAGCAAGTTCTATGCAAGTAGATAGATAGGTACCACTTCGCTGGGGAAACATGTTTGGTGCTCTGTGCAGGCAGTCAGATTCCTGACAGCTCTGAACCTTCCTGGTTGTGGTGCCCATTTGCAAGGCAGCGCCAAGAAGGGAGGGACCTTGGTGATGCCGCAGGAAGAGCCGCTGGTCTTTCTGTCTGGTGCTGTGCCAGCTTGCGCTCTTGTGGGGCACCTTGGGAAGCGTGCAAGCGTGTCCCACAACAGGGCTGGACCCTTGGCAAACCAAATTACTACTCTACAATAACCTTGTAGTCTCCTGGCTACTGTAACAATGCCATATGATGATGATGATGATGAAGATAATGATGATGATTATTATTATGTCAATGTCTCTGAAGTGACATTGTGATTCTCTTTCTCTCTATAATCTTTCCCGTCTGGTCATCACACCTACCCTACATTTCCAAAAAAAAAACACCCCACAGCATCTCCTGAAGACACATTTGTTATTTTCCAATCTGGAAAATGTGAAAGTCTCTTGATTTGCGATTGACAAATGTTTATTAGTTTATCAATAAGTATAAAATGCAAAGAAAATGAAAACAATGGGAAAGTAAGGGAGGGAAAAGAGAAGAGGAAAAAGTGTAGGGGAAATGGAAAAAATTGACTTCCGACTCTTTTTAGTGTAATATGATCTATCTATCTATCTTATCTATCATCTATATCTATCAACAATCAATCAATCATCCGATATCTGTCTGTCTGTCTGTCTGTCTGTCTCTATCTATCTATCTATCTATCTATCTATCTATCTATCTATCTATCTATCTATCTATCTATCTATCTATCTATCATCTATATTGTCTATCTATCATATCTATCTATTAACTATCAATCAATCTATCACCCTGTATATCTGTCTGTCTATATCATCTACCTATCAACTATCTTTCAATCTATCATCTATATCTATCTATCTATCTATCTATCTATCTATCTATCTATCTATCTATCTATCTATCTATCATCTATCTATCTAGAATAATGTTCTATATTCTGTAAAATAGCGTAATAGAATAAGGTTCTATGTATCTACATACAGCCTCAACCTTTTACTTTTGCACAATAGTATATATATAAGCCATTTCTATAACAACAAACCTACCTGATCAACAAAACCCAAAATCAAAGTTTCGATTTTTTTCCCCCACCTCGAGCACAAAGCCCAGCACCGGTTTCCAAGTAGAAAAGGAGTTGGTTCCATTTTTTTCTTGAGTTAAAGGAGTCAATTTAGCCATCTTTGCTAACTCAGCTTTCGAAGCCGAAAGTTTCTGATTGAATTGTAAGATGGATGGTCCTGAAACAAGAAACCCCAAATCTCACCCGTCTTTTGCATCTCCAGAAGCGAGGGCCCCCTCGTTTTTCAGACGAGCATTTAAAACAGATGCCATCACCACGCATCTTTAAATCTGCCATAAGCTGGAGTGGACACTGAGGCAAAATCAATCCGATGAAACTCATCAGTCAATGCCGGGACAAAAATCCCCTGGCTGTCCGTTTCAGCGTTGAGCATGCAAGCATAAAAGCTTCATCATTTAAGCAAATCCAGACATTTATTGGCAAAAAGAGAAGATACTTGTCCTTTGCGAATATTCAGAGATACGGAAAAGCAGGGAGGAAGATTGTTAATAAAATAAAGGGGGCTGTTGGGCAGACGTTGGCAGGAAGCGGAGGAGAATCTGGGGGAAAAAAATCTTTACTTGGATCCCAACAGCTCTATTGTATTATTTACTAATTTGAAAGATTAATGTGGCGGCCCAATTCATAGCAATGACTCAAGGAAACCATTCGAGAAAGAGAAGAGTATGTATCTGTGTCTTTGTGTTTTAGCCTGACGCAAAGACTGTCTTTCTATGGCAGTGAAGACGAAGCTATGACACGCGTGTCACAGGCGGCACAACACAATGTTCAGGGTGACACACCACTAATCGTCAATGTCAAACAACAACTGTTGTCAAAAGCACACTGCTCTCACATGGAGGCTGGGGGGGGACCACACAAGAATGGGGTGTGCTCCTGCACAGCCTGCGGATACCCCCCCCAGAAGTCGCTCAAGGGGGCCATGCCCTTGTTTTTTTCAGAGGGGCCTTTGAAAATCAGAAGTCGAGAAGGGATGCGGTGGCTCAGTGGCTAAGACGCTGATCTTGTCGATCGAAAGGTCGGCAGTTCAGCGGTTCGAATCCCTAGTGCCGTGTAATGGGGTGAGCTCCCGTGACTTGTCCCAGCTTCTGCCAACCTAGCAGTTCGAAAGCACGTCAAAAATGCAAGTAGAAAAATAGGGACCCCCTTTGGTGGGAAGGTAACAACGTTCCGTGCGCCTTTGGCATTAAGTCATGCCGACCACATGACCACGGAGACGTGTTCGGACAGCGCTGGCTCTTTGGCTTTGAAACGGAGATGAGCACCGCCCCCTAGAGTCAGGAACGACTAGCACATATGTGTGAAGGGAAACTTTACCTTAATTGTGCCATCGAGTGCCACTGTTCGGGGTGACCTAGATAGGGGAGGGAGACAGAGAATTGTTTCTCTTTGGTTTGGGGGTCAGAGTGACACATCAGCAAAGTCAAGTTAGACATTTTCCGAATTGTTGACACGCTGAGACCAAAAGCTCTCCATCGGTGTTCTAGGACATAATCCATAATCCTGTAATTGGCTCAGATAAATCACACATTCATACAGACTCTGGATGCTCCTTATCTGATCAATTTTTCAGCATCTTAATTCCTACGTTGACCAAGTAGATGCTTCTCAGAAGTGTGCCAACCATGTTGTGAGGGCAATCCTTCCCTGATCTTTTCACACCATCAGAGCATAATAAGAATGATAAAGGAGCATATTTATAGCTCAGGGTTGAAATGAAGGGTCCTTGGTACTTCCTGAGCTTGGTTGTTTTCTGGCAGACGTTTCAAACTAGATAACATTATCAAACGGGCACTCATGTTACCTAGTTTGGCTAATGAAACATTTGCAAGGAAACAACCCAGCTCAGAGAGAACCAAGGACCCCCTAATCCTAACTACATTCATTATGGGATAAATAAGACCATGGGGAAACTCCTCAATTTTGTGGCTGGTTTGATGTTTGTAGAAGACAAACTCAGCATT
Organism: Pantherophis guttatus; assembly: GCF_059756535.1. Lineage (NCBI taxonomy): Eukaryota > Metazoa > Chordata > Lepidosauria > Squamata > Colubridae > Pantherophis > Pantherophis guttatus. The sequence continues at coordinate 9,190,628 of NC_142079.1, read as the reverse complement.
CAGTTGAAGGTAAAAGGTAAAGGTTCCCCTCACACATACGTGCTAGTCGTTCCCGACTCTAGGGGGCATTGCTCATCTCCATTTCAAAGCCAAAGAGCCAGCACTGTCCGAAGACGTCTCCGTGGTCATATGGCCGGCATGACTCAACGCCAAAGGTACACGGAACGCTGTTCCCTTCCCACCAAAGGTGGTCCCTATTTTTCTACTTGCATTTTTTACGTGCTTTCGAACTGCTAGGTTGACAGAAGCTGGGACAAGTCACGGGAGCTCACCCCGTTATGTGGCACTAGGGATTCGAACCGCTGAACTGCTGACCTCAGTCTTAGCCACTGAGCCACCGTGTCCCTTTTATTCTTTTATTCTTTATTCAGTTGAAAGAGCCATGGGAATCAGGACCTGACAGCTCCAAGAGAACGGGTTCCTGGTGGTTTCTGTTGTCCTAAGTGAGGACAATAGAAAGGAGTTGTCTTCTAAGATCTGTGGTCAGCTTTAGTTCATCTGATAGTTATCTAGCCTTGCTTTGTCAGTCTCAGATTTGTTGGGTCTACTCTAAGCTTAACCAGGGTTTATAGAGTAAATCAGGACAGACTTCCCTTGGAGCAGCGACCCCCAATCTTTTGGAATCAAGGACCGGTTCTGTCCGGTCCCTGATCCAACATTCACAAGATATATTTTTCTGTGGACGAGAGGGGTATGTGGTTTTGCATGCCGCCTGTCAGGGTTCCAGGTAACACCCCCAACGAAAGAAGACTCCGAGGCTTGAGTTTCCTCAAAGTTCCATTGTATTAGAGATGTCATATTGGCACATCTGGGAAAACCCGAATCTGAAAGCTTCCAGGTTTTCCCCACCCAAAGGAAAGTTCAAGTCCCTGCCCCAACACCCACATGTCCATCACATGGTCCAATCAGGCACCATCCAACACTGGAGATACCTCCCTATCCCCTCATTGCAGCTGCAGGGCACCTCGGCCTTGACTCTCTGAGAAAAGAATGTTATTTTGACTACAGATCGCCCATACTCCATACAATCCCCCCCTCCCATTTTCCCACGGTAGAAAATGTGGCAGGCCTGAAGGCCTAACTGTAAATGATGGCTTCCAGGTCTGACACCACCTGCATCCTGCAGATGGGGCTTCATTTGTTTGCATGGCTCGGTTTCTGGCATGCTGTGGCCCGGTACCAATCCATGGACTTGGGGAGGGAATTGGGGATCCCTGCCTTGGAGGCTCCCCTATAAGGCTCTCCTGCAATATCCAAGAGCAACTTCTTGGCAATAATTTTACAGATAACGTTAAGAGACCGGGTGACCGTTTCTTCTGCATTTGATGTTTGTTGGCTTTCTTTCTGTGTGTCTTGTGTATTTCCCTCTCCCGCCTCTTCAAAATCAGCCAGTCCTCCAGAGAAATGAAAGCGGCTTCTCACGTTCTTCAAATGACCTGGAGCTACAAAGAGTTAAGGAACGTTTTGCAGAAGGAAGGCTGGAATAAATCTCATTTTCAGGTAAGGAACCCCAGGCAGTTTGTAACCGAGAACTGCTAATAAGAGCTGAGAACCAGTTTGGTCTGGTCTGGTGGTTAAGGCACTAAGCTAGAAAGCAGGAGACTGGGAGTTCAACTCCCGCCTTAGGCATAAAAGCTGGCTTGGTTGACTTTGGGCCAATCACCAGGTGATAGTGAGTTCTAGTTCCACGTTAGACATGAAACCCAGTTGGTTGACTTTGGGCCAAACACCAGGTGATAGTGAGTTCTAGTTCCACGTTAGCCCTGAAACCCAGCTGGTTGACTTTGGGTCAATCACCAGGTGATAGTGAGTTCTAGTTCCACCTTAGCCCTGAAACCTAGCTGGTTGACTTTGGGCCAATCACCAGGAGATAGTGAATTCTAGTTCCACCTTAGCCATGAAACCCAGCTGGTTGACTTTGGGCCAATCACCAGGAGATAGTGAGTTCTAGTTCCAACTTAGCCATGAAACCCAGCTGGTTGACTTTGGGCCAGTCACCAGGTGATAGTGAGTTCTAGTTCCAACTTAGCCATGAAACCCAGCTGGTTGACTTTGGGCCAATCACCAGGAGATAGTGAGTTCTAGTTCCACCTTAGTTAAGCATGAAAGCTGGCTGGGTGACTGTTGGGCCAATCACTCTCTCTCTCAACCCAACCCACCTCACAGGGTGGTGGTTATGGGGGAAAATAGAAGGAGGAAGGTGTGTTGGATATATTCACCCCCTTGAGTTATTTGTAAAAACAATAAAGGCAGGATATAATAAAAAAAACAAATACATAAAAAAGAATAGATAGGAATTTAGCTCACGTTGGCCCCTGAAACATAGTCATTCCTTCGCATAGGCAAATAAAGACAGAATGCTATTGTCAACTGGCAAAGCACTCCTGGCCTGCTCTCGAGTTGCCATAAGCAAGGAGGATGGGAAACCAATGAAACGGAACGGCAGCCAAAGACAGATGCACATTCCAGACTTATCTCTCTCAAGGCTGTATCCCAGGGTTACTCACAGCGGCCGGAGGGGAGTGATCTCTACAACCCGCGAAATTGCTCTGTTGGTGAATGCAACTGATGACACACCCTGTGGGGAAGGGGGGAAACAGGGTCATGATTGGGGCTGTAAATTAGTGGGGGTCAGAGTTGGCTTCACTTGGGAACGTGCCGACAGGAAGCTCCTAATCAGTAACTGGATTTCTTTGGAAGCTTGGCTCGAGGCTCATGATTTAATTAGGGCATCCGTTGGAACCCTGACAGCTCTACTGCAAAATAATTTTACAAAAATGAATTCCCCGCATGAAGGAGATCCAGATCCATCAAGAATAAATCAAGACTAGATTAAAAAGTATATCTGCATTTATATTCTGTATTCTCAGGTGTAGGGAAAATATGATCATGTCATAGGGACACCAGCTATAAGTAGTCAGGCAGGGAAGAGAGTTGTGGGGGAGGGGGGGTTGGAAATGGCGTATTTCACAATCGTTTTTCAACATGGACTTTTGCTTTCTGCTTGCTCTTCGCACACAAACCGCTGATAATCGCCCCCTTTTTTTTTTTACGTTCTAGACTGCCTCAGCAACTACGAAGGGATCCAAAAGTACCTCCTGTAAATCCGGATATGATGATAGCACGTTGCCCCTGGTGGATAAAAGCCAAGGTCTGTCTGTGCTTCTTTCTGACAGCTTAATTATGACTGGCTCCAAGTGGGATGAGATTTTACTTACCGTATTTTTTGGAGTACAAGACACACTTTTTTCCCTCCTAAAAGAGGCTGAAAATTTGGGTGCATCTTATACTCCGAATGTAACCCTGCATGTGTGGTGCCCAAAATGGCTACACGGAACAGCTGCTGCCTTCTCTTACCCCTTCTGCGCTTCACCCGCTTTAGTCACTGGAGCTCCCTCCGAGGATCAGCTGTGCTTTTGAAGCTGTTTTTCAGCCCCCAACGCGAGTGAAGCGATCTTCCATGCTTTGCCTGCTTTTCTAATTGCTGCTCCCTCCGACAATCAGCTGTGCTTTAGAAGCTGTTTTTTTAGCCCCAACGCAAGTGAAGCGATCTTCCGTGCTTTGCCTGCTTTTCTAATTGCTGCTCCCTCCGACAATCAGCTGTGCTTTAGAAGCTGTTTTTTAGCCCCAACCTGAGTGAAGCGATCTTCTGTGCTTTGCCTGCTTTTCTAATTGCTGCTCCCTCCAACAATCAGCTGTGCTTTAGAAGCACATCCCCAACCATCCCCAACCTCAAAACCAGCGAGCGAACTAATGTGCTGGGGCTGGCCAGATGAATACCTAGTAGGTAGAATTTCCCCCCCCATTTTCCTCCCTAAAAACTAAGGTGTGTCTTATACTCTGAAAAATATGGTATTTAATTGCGTTTTGATATCATCTTAGGGGCAATTGCGTTCTATGTCCTGGACTTGGATCCCACACAAACCGAGTTCCATTTCTTCCTTTTTATAGATAACGAGAAGACCGGAAGCAGGGATATGATTCCAATGGATGAGCTTGGACCAGGTAATGGTGGATAAAACCTATCGCAGTCGCTGTTGGTTGTCAGAGTTCCAAGTAACATACCCAGAGCAAACAAAACTCTGAGGCAGGCAGATTCCTTAAAGAATAGGTTTATTGGATATGTCATATTGGCACAGACTTGGTGAAAACCGACTCTGAACATTCCCGCGGTTTTCGCCTAATTAAAAGTAGAAGTTTTTCACTTTCTTAAAATGATCAGTCACATGGTCCAATCAGGATACAGTCCAGTTGCTAGGTGACTCCAGTCCCCTCCTTCCAAGCACCTGCAGGAATGTCCTTGGTTCCCAAGAGAAAGTATTTTGCTTTGACTACAATGCCCCAACTATCTCTATTCTCCCCCTCCCTATCCTTCAGCTCCAGTGTGTCAGCACTGATGTCTCAAAATGACCTCAGTCAGGCCAGCTTCAGGGTTGACATTGGTACTGTAATCAAGCCTGTCACTCATTCTGGACTTTCACGTATTCTCCAGAAGTTTACTCAGCAGAATAGCTGTCATCCATCCCCAATGTAAGTCTTTTCAATGGTAGTGACAGTAGCAGAACCTTGCCAATCTGACTATGCTTAACTATGCCTTCACCCCCTTATACTCATGTGAACTAAGGAGGGTGTCTATCTGAGTTTCTTGTACATGCCTTTTTGTTTGGAGCATTAGATAGATAGATGATAGATAGATAGATAGATAGATAGATAGATAGATAGATAGATAGATAGATAGATAGATAGATAGATAGATAGAGTGAGCTAGATAGCTAGGGCAGGTAGGTAGGTAGGTAGGTAGAGATAGGTAGGTAGGTAGAGGTAGGTAGGTAGGTAGGTAGGTAGGTAGGTAGGTAGGTAGATAGATAGATAGACAGACAGACAGAGATAGATAGATAGATAGATAGATAGATAGATAGATAGATAGATAGACAGACAGACAGACAGACAGACAGACAGACAGAGAGTCAGACAGGTTAGGTAGATAGATATAGATGATAGACAGACAGACAGACAGGGTAGGTGGGTAAGATAGATAGATAAGACAGACAGACAGACAGACAGACAGACAGGATAGATAGATAGATAGATAGATAGATAGATAGATAGATAGATAGATAGATAGATAGATAGATAGATAGATAGATAGATGATAGATAGGTAGGTAGGTAGATAGGTAGATGTACATGTACATGTACATGTACATGTAGATGTAGACCGTGTTTCCCTGAAAATAAGACCCTGTCTTATATTTTTTTTTGAACCCCAAAGTAAGCACTTGGGCTTATTTTCGGGGAGGTCTTATTATTTTGGGGCGCGTGGAGCAAGATGGGGCTCCTCTTGCCATCCTACCTGATTTCCAGCTCTGCATTTAAATATTTGCGGGCAGGGCTTATTTTCGGGGGGAGGCTTATTTTAGTGCATAAAGCCTGATTGGGCTTATTATCAGGGGGTGTCTTATTTTCGGGGTCGTGCCGAGGGCAAAGCCTTGATACTTGAAGAGGTTTTGTGATGGTGGTGAAATTGGAGGAGAAGGTGATCAGCCAACATTTAGATTGTTGTGGTTAGTTGCGAAGTCATGTCCGACCCATCACAACCCCATGGACAATGTTCCTCCAGGTTCTTCTCCAGGGAGTCCTTCCTTCTCATTAGGTGGCCAAAGTATTTGAGTTTCATCTTCAGGATCTGGCCTTCTAAAGAGCAGTCAGGGTTGATCTCCTCTAGGACTGACTGGTTTGATTGCCTTGCAGTCCAAGGGGACTCAACAGGAGTCTTCTTCAGCACCAGAGTTCAAAGGCCTCCATTCTTTGGAGCTCAGCCTTCCTTATGGTCCAACTTTCACAACATTTAGAAAAGAGGCAGCTTAGCCCACAGGAGACATGGGGCATGGCAAAAATCTCAAAAGGGACCTTCCTTGTAAAAGTGAGGGTGGAGATATATATTTTCAGACTTGCAAGATTCTGCTACTGTAAACTTACAGTAAATGTATCTAGTCCTCAACTTACAACAATTCACTTAGAAACCATTCAAAGTTAAAACGGCACTGAAAAAAAGTGATTTATGACCGTTTTACTCACTTATGACCGTTGCGGCATTCCCGTGGTTTGATGTGATCAAAATTTGGACACTTGGCAAACTGGTTCGTATTTATGACAGTCACAATGTCCCATGGTCCTTGAGTTGGCTTCTGACAAGCCAAGTCAACGGGGAAGCCAGTTGATGGTTAACGACCATGCTACTAATTTAACAACTACTGCGATTCACTTAGCAATTCTTGGCAAGAAAGTTTTGGCCCACCAACAGCCAGTGGAGCTGGCAGCAGATTCAGACAGTGAGGAGGTTGGGGGGAACATGGGCCAGTTCTGGAGTCTGGGGAAGGCTCTGATGAGGTCTCTGCATCGGAGGCAGAGATGGGGCCAGGGCCATCTGACAGTTATCAGCTGCCTTCGGAGTCAGATATCAGTGGGGCAGAAGAACAGCTGGAGCCTGTTCCCAGGGTGCACATGCACAGAGTTGCCAGATGAAGGAAACAGCTAAGGAACAAGGGTCAACTTGGGAGTAAGGCCACAGGTGGACGATGAAGGGCCCTTCCCAGAGGGAATAAAAGAGGAGCGACAGGGGAGTGGAGTTTGCAGGAGGCAATTTAGTTTATTCCTGCATTTTTGCCAAGTATTGCGGCGTCTGAAAGATATCGGCGTGGCCACTTTCCAAGCCTGATCAAGGTCGGTAATTGTGAACTCTCTTGAAAGACTCTGGGAGAGGAAAGATTTGGCTGGAGAGGAATTCACTGTCAATTAAATAAAAGGGGTTTATCGGGATGAGGACTCAGCTTCGTGCTGCTGGGGAAGCCTAGGTCAGAACAAATAAAATGGGGCAAACTCACTCAACAAACAAAACTGACTTCACAAGCAACATAAACTTTTGGGCTCAATTGTGGTTGTAACTGGAGCGTAACTACCTGTGCTCATGATTGATGCTTCATGTCTGGGCTACCTCTTAAAGTCTGACAGGTATTGGCCAAGTTGTAAAGGGGAACTCATTTCTGGCCCGGCAACTGCTCTCTTTCCAACCAGCTTCTGTTCTTCACAGATGGCTACTCCACCATCGATCACCGGGACAAGGAGCGGAAATACAAAACCAACGACAACATGGGAGACGCATCGGAGAAAGAACCCCTAAAGGTAAGCAGCTCCCCTGTTCTGATCCAGCTCCCCAAACACAACAAACCCTCTGAAGTTAAATCAATGATTCCTTTATTAGGAGCGCCAGAAGTCCTGGCAAAAAGTTTCTCTCTCAAAGCAGGCTAACAAGTCTGTCCGGCAGGGAGATGAATAGTTGTCTGTCACCTCTATTCATCTCCACCCCCTGCCTTTTATCCCCAGAGCTAGGGTGGAGCTTTGTTGGCAGCGGTGGCTCTTCGGTCCCAAGGACCGTCCCATAGATTTCCACTGCTCTCCTCTCCTCTGCCTTCTGCTCATCTGCATGTCAGGCACTGGACCCAGCTGTTCCTCCTCTTCCTCATCAGCCACCTCCAGACCTGGGGGCTGTTGACTCTCCATCTGAGGGCTGATGCACGGCCTCTGTCTCTATCTCTGACAGCTCCATTCCCTCTTCGCCCTCAGAGCTCTCAGGTTGCCTTGATGCTGATCCTGACTCCCACCCCTCCTCCTCATCTGATTCGACTGTTGGAGGGGCTGGCAGCCAACAGGCCACAACCAGCTCCCTTTGGATCCCGTTTCCTTGCAAAGCTGCCTTTGGTCTGCCCTGCATTTGTAGGAGGGAGCAAGGCAGAGCGTGTGTCCGCTTCCAAGCGACTGTCGCTATGAGTGGCAATGACATTGGAGCGGAAGACGTTTCCTAGTGCTCCTCATGGCCCACTTCTGACAATCGTAGGGTTGCAAGGAAGGCGTTGTCCCTTGTAAGGCGGGCGCAATCTCTTTTTCTAAAAATACATATTCTTAGTTTGTTCAAAACGAAGTTAAAATACAAAGGACAAAACTCAAAAAAAGAATCCAAGAAGACGAAAAAGAAAAAACGCACAAAACAATCAAAGCATTAAAAAATCAAAATAAAATATCAAACCCCCCCCCCCCACACACACACATTAAAGGTAAAGATAAAAATTCCCCTCGCACATATGTGCTAGTCGTTCCTGACTCTAGGGGGCGCTGCTCATCTCCGTTTCAAAGCCGAAGAGCCAGCGCTGTCCGAAGACGTCTCCGTGGTCATGTGGCCGGCATGACTCAACACCAAAGGCGCACGGAACGCTGTTCCCTTCCCACCATTTTTGCATTTTTTACCTGCTTTCGAACTGCTAGGTTGGCAGAAGCTGGGACAAGTCACGGGAACTCACCCCGTTACGCGACACTAGGGACTCGAACCGCTGAAGTGCCTACCTTTCTGATCAACAAGCTCAGCATCTTAGTCACTGAGCCACCACATCCCTTGACACATTATATACATTATACACATATTATTCCCTCTAGCACAGGGGTGTCAAACTCAAGGCATGGGGGGCCGGATCCGGTCTGTGGGTGGTTAAGTCTGGCCCTGGAAACAGTGAAGGACCGGTCTGCGGTGCCTCTGCCAGCAAAAACGGAGCTCGGGAGGCCCGCAGGCAGCCCACTGCCCACTTCGCTGGCAGAGGGTTGCAGGAGGCTGTTGCAGCCAAAAACGGAGCTCAGGAGCCTGTTTTCACTGGCCAAGTGCTGTGGCCACCACAGGCGCCCCCGAAACGAGTGACATTGAGCTGGCCACGCCCACCCTGGCCACACACACCCCGCTCCCAGGTCAAACACAACCCTGATGCGGCCCTCAATTAAATCGTGTTTGACACCCCTGCTCTAGCAGAATACTAATTAATATACTACTACAATATTAGTTCCCGCCCATTGCAAAGCAAGCAGTCTCTCTAATTTTCTAAACGACTACATCTGTTTGCAACTTGCGGGCCTGTCTTCCACATGTTGTATTAAGGACCAAGCAGTGAACCGGAAGAACAATAACAGGGGGAGCAGAACAAAATTAAAAGTTTCGAAACTCCCTCTTCACAAGCTGTTTGTTCTGACCTAGGCTTTCCCCGGCAGCACGAAGCCGAGTCTTCGTCCCAATAAACCCCTTTTATTTAATTGACAGTGAATTCCTCTCCGGCAAAGTCTTTCCTCTCCCACAGTCTTTCAAGATTGTTCACAATTACCGACCTTGATCAGGCTTGGCGAGGGGCCAGGCCGATATCTTTCAGACGCCGCAATACTTGGCAAGGATGCAGGAATGAACTAATTGTCTCCTGCAAACTCCACTCCCCTTTCGCTCCTCTTTTATTCCCTCTGGGAGGGGCCCTTCATTGTCCATCTGTGGCCTTACTCCCAAGTCGACCCTTGTTCTTTAGCTGTTCCCTTCATCTGGCAACTCTGCGCATGTGCACACTGGGACCAGGCTCCAGCTGTTTGTCTGCCTCACTGATGTCTGACTCCGAAGGCAGCTGATAACTGTCAGACGGCCCGGGCCCCCTCTCTGCCTCAGATGCAGAGCCCTCATCAGAGCCCTCCCCAGACTCCAGGACTGGCCCATGTTCCTCCCCAACCTCCTCACTGTCTCAATCTGCTGCCAGATCTGCTGGCTGCTGGCAGGCCACAATACTGTTATTATAATCGACTCCTAGAAAAGTTGACCATCTATCCCCGAATCTACCCAAAAGTTATAAACAGATCCTCCTGGGACAAATATCGGGTGTAAACTCTTTGTGTTGGACTTGGTGTGTGCAACCTTCCTCAGGGCTGACAACCACATTTGTCCTTGAACTAGGGGTCCAACCCTTTGTAAACATTCCTTTGGTCCGGTGTCTACCAGGCAGGAAATATTGGTGAGGTTTCGGTGCCATATTTCACTCTCTGGTCAAGCTGGCTACAGCTGCTGTCGTAACACAAACAAAAAACACACACACTACCCACTTCTGATGCATGCATACACCGGAGTTTAACGTTGTTAATTGTCCAGCAGTTGTTCATGAGTACAGATAGACCTCGACTTATGACACAGTCAACCTTCAGACGCTCAGCAACCGACTTGTATTCCTGGCGGTCACAGCGTCCCCGGGGGGGGGCGTGTCCCGCGATCCCCTTTCTGCAACCATTCCGACAAGCCAGATTCGCTTAACAGCCTTTGTGACTAACTTAACTCCCTGCAGGGATCCACTTAACAACTGCGAGACCAAGAGAAGGTCGTAAAGTGAGGTGAAGCTCACTTAGCTCACTCGCTTAGCGAGAAGAGAAAATTGGGGCTCCCTTGCGGTCGTCAGTCAAGGACTACCTACATCCTGCGGCTCGCGGAGCCATAGTTTTGAGTGTCAACCCCGCGCCTGCTTACTCCGGTCTTGCTCGGCCTTCCCAATCACGGCGGACGTTTGCCGTGGGCTGTCCTGAGATCCTCTGTTTCTCTTTCTCCGTGATTCCCTGTCTCGGCACTAATGCTTCCTTGCAGACCTTTGGAATGGATGGGTTTGTTTTTCTTCGCCGGTCCGTTTGATCGTTTTAATCCTGTTGTGTTTTGCCTTTTGTTTTTTTTCTTTTAACGCCTCGCCCCGTGCTTGCTGCAGAATGACACAAATAGGAAAACGCTTACCAGGAGCAACAGGCCTTCCGTGACTCTGGTGGACACACGAGATACTAAGCCCCAACCTGTTGACTCCTGGGTCTAACATTGTGCATGCATGGTAGGTTTGGGTTTTTTTTTCACAATCGTTGGCAATGGTGATTAACTTGTCTCCGTTTCTGCATGACACACACACCCTCCCCGCTGCATCGTGGCTTGTTCTCTCTCTCTCTCTCTCTCTCTCTCTCCGTTGATCTGGCACCCTTCTGAGATAGAGGCAGGTGTAAAGAAGGCAGCTGAGAGACCTTGGTGGCCCAGGGGTTAGAATGCAGTATTGCAAACTAACTCTGCCCACTGTCAGCAGTTCGATCCTGACTGGCTCAAGGTCGACTCAGCCTTCCATCCTTCCGAGGTTGGTAAAATGAGGACCCTGATTGTTGGGGGCAAGAGGCTGACTCTGTAAACCGCTTAGAGAGGGCTGTAAAACACTGTGAAGCAATATATAAGTCTAAGTGCTATTGCTATTGTTCTTCCGTTTCCCCTTCCTTCCTTCCTTCCTTCCTTCCTTCCTTCCTTCCTTTCTTCCTTCCTTCCTTCCTTCCTTCCTTCCACCCATCCATCCATCCATCCATCCATCCATCCATCCATCCATCCATGGTGCACAATGGTTAGAATGCAGTATTGCAAACTAACTCTGCCCACTGTCAGCAGTTCGATCCTGACCAGCTCAAGGTTGACTCAGTCTTCCATCCTTCCGAGGTTGGTAAAATGAGGACCCTGATTGTTGGGGGCAACAGGCTGACTCTGTAAACCGCTTAGAGAGGGCTGTAAAACACTGTGAAGCGGTATATAAGTCTAAGTGCTATTGCCCTTCCTTCCTTCCTTCCTTCCTTCCTTCCTTCCTTCCTTCCTTCCTTCCTTCCTTCCTTCCTTCCTTCCTTCCTTCCTTCCTTCCTTCCTTCAACCCACCCATCCATCCACCCATCCACCCATCCATCCATCGTGCACAATGGTTATAATGCAGTATTGCAGGCTGACTCTGCCCACAGCCAGGAGTTCGATCCTGACCGGCTAAACCGGAAGATGGTCTTCCTGCCACACGCTTGCGCACCGGTGGCTGCTCTTCCAGTTTCTGGCACTCCCATATGTGTGAAGACCAGCTGGCTCATGTGCCGGCACCGGGAAGAGTAATGAGCGATAGCTCACGTGCCCGGAGAGATGCCTCTGTGTGCCACTTCCGGCACGCGTGCCATAGGTTTGCCATCATGGCCCTATATGTTGGTTTTGCATGGAGAGGGCCTAGTATTCTTCTCTCTTCTGTTGGCTGCGAAACCTACCATATTTTTCGGAGTATAAGACGCACCTTTTTCCCCCAAAAAAAGAGAGTGAAAATATGGGTGCGTCTTATACTCCGAATGTAGCCCTCCCAGCTTCTCAAAGGGAGGTTTCAGAGGCTGAAAAAAAGCATCAGAAACAGAGCTTCAGAAAAGAAGCCTCCAAACAGAGCTTCAGAAAAGAAGCCCCCAAACAGAGCCTCAGAAAAAGCCTCCAAACAGAGCTTCAGAAAAAAAAGCTCCAAACAGAGCTTCAGAAAAGAAGCCCCCAAATAGAGCTTCAGAAAAGAAGCCTCCAAACAGCTTCAGAAAAGAAGCCCCCAAACAGAGCTTCAGAAAAGAGCCCCCCAGAGTTTCAGAGGCTTTTTTTCTGAAGCTCTGTTTTGGAGGCTTTCAGAAGCAGGAAAAAAAAAAAGCAAGAAAAAGCAAGGCACAGAGCTCACAATCAAGGAACCTATTGCTAAAATTCAGCTGATCGGGGGTATTCCGGGAGGCCGATCCACCCGCCAATCAGCTCTTTTCTTATTTTCCTCCCCAAAAACTAAGGTGCGTCTTATACTCTGGTGCGTCTTATACTCGGAAAAATACGGTTACCTCACCATCTCTGTTCTTGAAATTAACCTTCCTTGATTCTTCTTTCTGCAGGGCTAAAAATCCAGCCGCTTGTTTTACGATTCTTGTTGTCCTTGTTTCCCCTCGACTCAAAGAAGACTCGACAAACAAACACACACACACAGAGACACAACACACACAGAGACAACAACACACAGACACAAAAGGTTTGCATTTTACCCATCACTGCCATTCTGACTGCAGAATCGGTGAAAGCAGCCAAAGCTGAAAACTTTTGAAGGTTGAGGAGAACATCCATCCGCTAGCCTCTGGAGGGCTCGCTCGACCAAACCTCACCCTTTCCCATCCAGGAAAAGAAAAAAGAAAGAAAGAAAAAAGAAGAAGAAGAAGGCAAAACGGAAAATGCATCTCTGTCTCTCTCTCTCTCCACCATCCGGCAGGAGGAATCACAATTCCCGAAAGAGAAATGGCAAGTTCAGGCCAGCCGGATTTCGTTCTTTGTGGAACTCTTCAGCGTAGAAGGTGTCAAGTTGGGAGGTGAAGGTCTAGAGAAGAGGAAAGGGGAGGTGGGGACAAAAAAGAAAAGAAAAGAACCAAAAAGGTGTTCTGAATGAAAAACCCCAGGATATTTGATATGATAAGTATAGTTATTTTTTAAAAAGGCACTTTTTTCTCTCTCCCTCCCTCCCTCCCTCCTTTCTTTCTTTCCCACCTCTTCTTTCCTTTCTTCCTTTCTTCCTTCCTTCTCTTCCTCCCCTTCCTTCACTCTCCTCTTCTTTCCTTCCTTCTCTCTGTCCCTCCCCTCCGTTCCTTTCTTCATTGCTTCCTTCCTTCTCTCCTTCACCTCCCTTTCTTTCTTTCCTTCTTTCCTTAACTCCTTTCCTTCCTTTCTTTTTGCTTCCTTCCTTCTCTCCCTCACCTCCCACTTCCTTTCTTTTCTTCCTTCTCTCCCTTCCCTCCTTTCCTTTCTTTATTCCTTCCTTCCTTCTCTCTCTCACCTCCCACTTTCTTTCCTTCCTTCCTTCCTTCTCTCCCCTCCTTTCCTTTCTTTATTGCTTCCTTCCTTCTCTCCCTCACCTCCCTCTTTCTTTCTTTCTTTCCTTCCTTCCTTCTCTTCCTTCCCTTCCCTCCTTTTCTTTCTTTATTGCTTCCTTCCTTCTCTTCCTTCCTTCCTTTCCTTCCATTCTTCCTTCCTTCCTTCCTTCCTTTTTCTTTCCTTCCTGTGAATTTTTAAAAGAGAAAACCGAGATCGAGGGCGATGGGTTTTTTTTTCTTTTCTTTTCAAACCTTCTCCCTTTTTTGGGGGTGTGTGCCATTGTTAAATTTTTCCTTTTGATCCTCAGTTGTGGGGGTGGGGGGGGAAACACAGAAGTTGTGCTGAGTTGGAGAGGTTTGGATGCAAAAAGAGAAAGGAAAACCGAAGACCAAACGAACATGGGTCTGTCAGGCTTGAGGGGAGGGGGCTAAAAGGACGCAAGCCAACATTGACGTGAGCTCCAATCTGCTATTCACGTTAAGACCATCCCACGGTGCTTCTCTGTTATTATTCTTGGTGTACCATCCTTCTCCCTTTCTGACTTTTCTGCCCTGATTTTGGACACGGGAACCGATGTGCAAATGGCGAAAAAGAAACTAAGAGAAATCTCAAACTCGGCGTCGCTGATTTCTCCCGGTGGACGATGGCTTTCTTAATTCCCAATCGGTTCTAATGTCCAATGAGATCTCCGCTGATCTAATTTTCCCCCCATCCTGAACCACAACATCCGTTAACCTTATACCATCTACCACGGACAGCGCTTTTGATTTCAAAAAAAAGAACTTTTTTTTAGCGTCAGGTCGAAGCTAACACCATCCATTCTTTCTGTCGTTTTCATCCGAAACCGCTCCCTTCCGTCTCCCATGTTTTATTTTCACTAAGCTTTTAACAAAGATATATATATATATATATATATACATACACATATATATATTGACTTGCTGTTGATTGGGTTTTTTTAAAAAAAAACAAAAGAAAATAAAAACAAAAAGGCAAAAATATCCACCTATGGATATAATAAAAGTTTAGGTCTTAAGTCATCCCAGAGACCTGATAGTAACTTCCATCGAACTAAAAGAGTAGGAGCACTAATAGTCTGTAATTAGGGTTGTATACTCAAGAAAACCGACATTCGTGGGTGAACGCTGGCCTGCGGTTTCATTGCCATCCGGGATTCAATCGAGGCATACAATCATCATCTATTCCCGTACGCGCGGTGTATAGAGGTAGTCCTTGACTTACGACCCCTCAACCGAGCCCCAAAATTGCTAAGCCAAGTGAAGTTTGCCCCATTTTACAAAACCTTTCTGCCACCGTCGTTAAGCGAATCACCGCAGGTCTGGAGCGAATCTGGCTTCCCCATTGATTTCGCTTGTCAGGAGCTCCCTGTGACCGGGATATGACTGAGTTATGACTGAGACTGTCATAACTATGAGCCAGTCGCCAACAATCCAAATTTTGATCACATGACCATGGAGATTCTGGCAACGGTCGTAAGTGTGAAAAACAAGTCAAGAGTCATTGTCACTTCAAACGGTCACAAAACGAATACTTGTAAATCAAGGACTACTTGTAGTCGTCGTTTGAGTTTTAACCATGTTAATTTCTCGGGGGGGAGGGGGGGTGTTTAAGTCTGTGATTAGAAAAGAAAAGCTGGATTTTCATTTTTATTATTTTTTGGGATTCCGTTGGCTTGTCTCTTTTCATGGTTGCTGAAAAAATGATTGGGTTGCCCTATTTACCGAAACGGTGTGGTTTTTGGAAAGCACATTTCTCGTTCATTTCTGTTCTTCTTGTTGTTGGTTTTCAATCCAGCCAATTTTCATTTGAGAGATTTTTTTTTTTCGGTGCCTGCTGTGTCCTTTGTAATTTAAACATGAAAAAAAAAAAGGGGGGGTCGGGGTGGGTGGGTGGGTTGGGACAGCGGGAGGGAGAATAAAACACAACAGAAATTTCCTGTATTCATTAAGCATCTCAAATTTTTGTAAAAAAATAAATTAAAAAAAATTAAAATCCATTTTTAAAAAAGCGAGGGGAGGGAAAGACAATATTAACAAAAAAGGGGGTAGGCGAGCAGGTGGGCGGGCAGAAAGCCTCAAAAGCTTTGTATCTTCTGGAATATAAAAGAAAAAATAAAATAAAATTTGACATGAATGACATATATAAATAAATATCTATATCTCTATATATTGTTGTGCAGAAAAAAAAACTAGGTTGCCAAACTTAAAAATAACCTTTGTAGCAAAGAAAAGCATTTTTTTTTTTTTTGGTTTTTGTCCTTCGATTCAGGGAAATCGGCCGGTGCTGTTTTAGCAATCTGAATGATAACAGACAATATTTTACCGCTGGGACTTCTTCCCCTTCGACGTCTCGATTCCAAGTTGCTTTTTCAATAATTGTAAAAAAAAAAAAAAAAAAAGTTACGATCCTTCACAGCGTCGTCCAGCCTTTTCCGTACGGATCGATTTTGATTCGAAACTCCTTCGAACGGTGCTTTTATTTCCCTTTCATATTTCTACTCTTGATAGCCGGAAAACACCTTTCTTAATGGAAGCTGTACATTTTTATACCATCTTTAAAACTCAGATATACGTCTTTTCTTTCTTTCTTTCTTCTTTCTTTTTCGTATACGAACATCGGGAGGGGTTCAGTTTTTCTTTGCTTGGTTTCTTATAAAATATAAAAAAAGGGGGAGGGAATGTCATCTGCATGCTTTTTTTTTTTTAGCAAAATTGAGTGCGCTCACTTTTAGACTGAATGGAAGGAAGGGGGCAGGAGTCAGCAATCTGTAGCTCTGGAGCCGCATGTGGCTCTTTCTTCCCTCTGCTGCGGCTCCCTGGTCGCTGGTTGGCTCCACAATTGATAGGGCTTTCGGTTAGGGCAGGTAGAGGAAAAAGGATGCTGCGCTAGGAGGAGACTCCATGGTGGGGGAACTGGGCTTCCGGTCAGCAGAGGAAATATGGCGCCGCACTAGGAGGAGTCTCTATGGTGGGGGAACTGGACTTCCAGTCAGCTCCATAATTGAATGCGGAGCTTTCGGTTAGGACCTTTGTGGCTCTTTGAGTGTTTAAGGTTGCCGATCCCTGCTCTAGGGTTAGGGCTTAAAAATCAATACAGGTAGTCCTCGACTTAACGACTGCAATTGAGCCCCAGATTTCCATTGCTGGAGCAAGTGAATCTGCTTGTTTCATTAAGTGAATCTGGCTTCCCCGCAGTGACCCAGGACACTGCATCCGTCGTAAATATGTGTCAGTTGTCAAGTCTCGATTGCATGAACATGGGGAAGGGGGTGGAAGTAGTCATCGGTCACTTTTTCCCAATGCCGTTATAACTTTGAACGGTCCCTAAATGAAGTTAAGTCAAGGACAATCTGTCTGACCCTGATTTGGTTGCTAGAGTTATTTTTTATTTTTTTAAATTTTATTTTAAAGCTTGCATGAGCCCAGTGACATTTTGGAGAACTATCTGGGTAGCATTTTTTTAAAAAAAATAATAAATAAAAATAAACCAGCCATCACTCAGCTGTTCTGATCACTTGTGGCAGGAAGGAAGTTGAAGGCCGGCGGAGATAAAACAAGAGAAATATAGAAGGAACCATTTTATTCCCTTCTACGACTGGGTAAAAACTCTCCATGGAATGCAATTATCTTCTCCCTGCCCCCCCCCAGTAGTTTTTATTTTATGTTCTGTAGATTTCTCTTTTTCTCCAGATGTTCGCGTTCCTAGGAGACATTCCTGGTAGCATCTAATTGTGTGACGGGTGTAAAAAAAATTGCAGAAAGTTAACAGATTGCGAAGAAAAGGGACAGAGAGGAGAAAATCGGAAATATAGGCTGCATGGAGGCCAGAACACATCTGGCATGGGGGGGGGAATACATACCTCACTTTGTCCACCACCCCATCCAAAAAATTTAAGAGCCATCCAGCATGCAGATGTTCCAAAAGATAGAAAAGGAATTATTTATTTTGGATGCAGGTAAGTGCAGGGCGCACACGGAGGCTCGGGAAGGGCAAAAAATGGGCCTACCGAAAGTTCGGAAAAGCCGGAAACGGGCTGTTTCCAGCCTGGGGAGGCCGTTTTCACCCTCCCGGGGACTCAAGAAAAGCCTCCGGAACCCGGGGAGGGCAAAAACGCCCCACCCACCATCGTGGGGCAGGAGGCCGATTAGGCCACACCCACCATGGCCACGCCCACCCAGCAACCAGGCAGAGATCCCCTTGCTAAAATTTCTGAAGCCCACCCGTGGTGAAAGGCCATTGCACACCACTGCTAAGACGTAATTTTTGTTTCCGCATTGTTGAACTGTGAGCATCTCTGAGATGAGAGTATCCGTTCTCTTCTTTCTCTCATTTGGAGGTTAGGGAACCAGAGTGGGCTGCGGGCACCCTGTCTAGATTTCATTTGTCCACAACGAAACGCAGAGACATTACCCTGCCAACAAAAGTGTGTATAGTCAAGGCTACGGTTTTCCCAGTTGCAATGGATGGCTGTGAAAGTTGGACCATAAGGAAGGCTGAGCGCCAAAGAATGGAGGCTTTTGAACTGGAGAAGACTCCTGCGAGTCCCTTGGACTGCAAGGCCATCCAATCGGTCAGTCCTAGAGGAGATCAACCCTGACTGCTCTTTAGAAGGCCAGATCCTGAAGAGGAAACGCAAATCCTTTGGCCACCTAATGAGAAGGAAGGACTCCCTGGAGAAGAGCCTAATGCTGGGAACGATTGAGGGCAAAAGAAGAAGAAGGGGACAGCAGAGAACGAGGGGGCTGGATGGAGTCCCTGAAGCAGTCGGCCTGAGCTTCAATGGACTCCAGAGGATGGTAGAGGACAGGAAGGCCTGGAGGAACATTGTCCATGGGGTCGCGATGGGTTGGACACGACTTCGCAACTAACAACAACAACCCCAAATCATCTTTGTTGCTCTTCTCTGCACTCTTTCTAGAGTCTCAACATCTTTTTTATATCATGGCGACCAAACTGGATGCAGGATTCCAAGTGTGGCCTTACCAAGGCATTATAAAGCTATTCCACTGATTGATTGCTCTCACCGTTAAGAAATTTCTCCTTAGTTCTAGGTTGCTTCTCTTCTTGGTTATCCCAAAGGTTTCTTTCTTTCTTTCTTTCTTTCTTTCTTTCTTTCTTTCTTTCTTTCTTTCTTTCTTTCTTTCTTTCTTTCTTTCTTTCTTTCTTTCGTAACTGGACTTTCTGTTTTTTCTTTCAAGACGTTTTGCTTTCGAGAGCTGAAGAAGCTTCTTGGATGAGAAGCAAAACTTCTTCAAAAAAAAGCAGAAAGTACAGTGAAATTTTTTAAAAAAGCACTTTTGGGAAAACCATGACCTGTTTGACTGAGTCTTTCCATAGTCACTTTCCTTGGTTAGTTTCCAACCATTGTTTCTTGTCTTGCCTTTTGGTGCTTTGGGAAATAGATTGACTCCCCCCCACCTTCATCTTTGTAGGAGCCCCTCTGATATTGGAATTGTGCTATCAAATATTGAAATGTTTTCAACTCCCAGAATTCCCCAGGCTGCATGCTGGTCCACATACCTTATAAAGCCATGAAGGTTGAGAAAGATTGTTCTGCTTCACAAGACTCCAGAATAAAAAAAAACAAGGAACATTACTTTTTTTTTCTCTGATTTGCTTTGAACATATAATCAAGGGATGCTAAGGACTCCCCGATTCCCACAATAGAACACTGTAGGAACGTGAGCGGGTACCACTCTGTCCCCCCCCCAGGAGCCCAAATTTGTAATGCTGGTTGTGAGCTCCACCTTTTGTAGTCCATAAACCAGGGGTGTGAAACTCGATTTTATTGAAGGCTGCATCAGGGTTGTGTTTGACCTCGTGGGGGCCAGGGTGTGTGTGGCCAGCTCGATGTCACTTGTGTTGGGGGTGCCTGTGGTGGCCCAAGCGCTCTGCCAGCAAAAACGGGCTCCCAAGCTCCATTTTCGGCTGCGACAGCCGCCTGCAGCCCTCTGCCAGTGAAAACGGAGCTCGGGAGTGCCTCCCAAGGCCCTCTCAAGCTTCGTTTTCAGCTGCGACAGCCTCCTGCAGCCCTCTGCCAGTGAAAACGAAGCTCAGGAGGGCTTCCCGTGGCCCTCTCAAGCTCCGTTTACAGCTGCAACAGCCTCCTGCAGCCCTCTGCCAGCGAAAACGGAGCAGAGGAGGGCCTCCCGCAGCCCTCTCAAGCTCCGTTTTCAGCTGCGATGGCCTCCTGCAGCCCTCTGCCAGCAAAAACGGAGCAGAGGAGGGCCTCCCGCAGCCCTCTCAAGCTCCGTTTACAGCTGCAACCGCCTCCTGCAGCCCTCTGCCAGCGAAAACAGAGCAGAGGAGGGCCTCCCGCAGCCCTCTCAAGCTCCGTTTTCAGCTGCGATGGCCTCCTGCAGCCCTCTGCCAGCAAAAACGGAGCAGAGGAGGGCCTCCCGCAGCCCTCTCAAGCTCCGTTTACAGCTGCAACAGCCTCCTGCAGCCCTCTGCCAGCGAAAACGGAGCAGAGGAGGGCCTCCCGCAGCCCTCTCAAGCTCCGTTTACAGCTGCGATAGCCTCCTGCAGCCCTCTGCCAGCAAAAACGGAGCAGAGGAGGGCCTCCCGCAGCCCTCTCAAGCTCCGTTTACAGCTGCAACAGCCTCCTGCAGCCCTCTGCCAGCGAAAACGGAGCAGAGGAGGGCCTCCCGCAGCCCTCTCAAGCTCCGTTTTCAGCTGCGATGGCCTCCTGCAGCCCTCTGCCAGCAAAAACAGAGGTCAGGAGTGCCAACTGTGGCCCTTTCAAGCTCCATTTTCGGCTGCGACGGCCTCCTGCAGCCCTCTGCCAGCAGAAACGGAGCTCAGGAGAGCCTCCCATGGTCCTCCCGAACTCTGTTTTCACTGACAAAGGCACCGTGGGCCGGTCCTTTGCTGTTTCCAGGGTGGCCCCGTGGACCAGATCTAAGCACCTTGTGGGCCGGCTGATACCCCTGCCATAGACCCTCAAAAAGGCTGAAGTGGTCTCGGCAGTTTTCTTTCTTTTTTTTTTAAGCTGTGATCAAGAAAGTAAATGTCTGTAAGCAAAGTGTACGATTGGACAGAGAAGGGAATTCAGTTCAGCCCTCCAAAGGATGGACAGATCAGACTCGATCCCCGTTTGAAGACCTGTTCAAGTTTAGAGCATTCCGTTGATGGATTCCCATTGTTGATGCAGTTCAGGTCGCTCAATAAATCCACTTTTTTAAAAAAAAAAAAATTCGGTCCTCGCGTGGATCTAATCTGAAAAGTTGTTACGGGCGAAAAGAAAATAACCCTGTCGTAATTCAGTGATGACTTCGGTTTGAAAGCTTCCAAGATGATCGAACGGTTCGATCCGAATCAGCCACCCGATCCGGAAACGGCGTTTTGCTTCAGAAGTTCCACATGAGACGGGATCCCTAAAGCTTAAATTTTGCACTTTTTTGCACCTCTGTGCTTCTTCACACTTTGGGTTTTCCTTGATACGATTCTGAAAGAATCCATATCTCATACAGCTTTATATAGAAAACACCCGTCTGGCTTCGCACTTCGAAAAGACCGACCGGAAAAAAACAACCATGCAGGCCACTGATGTGATCTCTTCTTCTGGGCCTTTTGCAGACAGAAATCCACACGTGTCTTAGAATAGAATAACAGAGTTGGAAGGGTCCTTGGAGGTCTTCTAGTCCAACCCCCTGCCCAGGCAGGAAACCCTACACCACTTCAGACAAATGGTTATCCAACCTCTTCTTAAAAACTTCCAGTGTTGGAGCATCCACAACTTCTGGAGGCAAGTCGTTCCATCGATTAATTGTTCTAACTGTCAGGAAATTTCTCCTTAGTTCCAAGTTGCTTCTCTCCTTGATTAGTTTCCATTTGTTGCTTCTTGTTCTACCCTCAGGTGCTTTGAAGAATAGCTGGACTCCCTCTTCTTTGGGGCAGCCCCTGAGATATTAGAACACTGCTATCATGTCTCCCTTAGTCCTTCTCTTCATCAAACTAGACATACCCAGTTCCTGCAACCGTTCTTCATATGTTTTAGCCTCCAGTCCCCTAATCCTCTTGGTTGCTCTTCCCTGCACTCTTTCTAGAGTGTCTTCTGTAGCCGACATTGGTTCAACTACCTTTAGATAGGTGCCGAGAATGGATCTCTTCTCCTTGTGGAGATCCATAACAAAATCCTTGGATCCAGTGATGGGTTTCACATTATGCTACTGCCGGTTCGGCACACGCATGCTCGCTTCGGGCGCACACGCACCTGGTTCACACGGGCGCCTTCCACGCATACGCCAGACCTCAAAAAACGTACCTAAATAGGACGGCATAGCGCCTGGGCGGATGGCCGGGCCCACCCGCGATTTCCGCTAATGGTTCGGGCGAAGCGATCCGAACCGGCTGAATCCCACTTCGGCTTGGATCAGATCTGCCAAAATGTGTTGTGTTTTTGGCTATATCAAAGACTTCTCTCTCCATGGGATTCACGGTGGCGTCGCCAGCCGAAATAGCTAAGCCTTCCCTTAGAGCTCAGACTTGAACGTGGGAGAACAGATTGAGGTGGTAGACGAAAGATCAAAAGTTATGGGGCGGATGGTGTTATTTAACACAGCCAGATGGCATCGGAAAGGAATTAACAGAGGAAAAGAACGTACTGTATGTCCCTGTCAAATTCTGGCCTGGCTAATTTTCCTCATTTCCGCTTTCTTCTTTGCAACTCCCAACCTGGGAAATAAAAAAATTTTAAAAAATAAAAAATAAATAAAAACGGCCTGCATGAAAAACGTGCATGCATTTTTCTCGTGCATTTCTTTGTGGGTTTTTTTTTTTTCCCCGATAGGCAAACATTTGTGTGGCCAACATTCCTCGTCCCGCTGCAATGCACCTTCTGTGTCTGATTTCCCCCCCCCCCTCGTGTGTAGTGTTTGCGTCGCAAATCACGAGTTGAAAAGTTCTGGAAAAAGTTGGGGTTTTGGGTAGGCCACTGTGGCAGCAGAGGTGAGATTCAGGCCATGTAGATTAGAAGAATCTTTCTCAACTTTTAAGGTGCGTGGACTTCAACTCCCAGAATTCCCCAGCCGGCATACCGGCTGGGGAATTCTGGGAATTGAAGTCCACGGATCATAAAACTTGCTGATGTCAAAATGCACTGGATTAGAAAACACACACAGACATATTTATATACCTCCCAATGGGAAATTCAGATGTGCCTCTTCTTTTTTACAAACTGACATTTAGGAGAAAACCAATCTTAATTCAAAGTTGCTTTTGTTTTTAAAGACTAGGATTTGGTCTCTTGTCTCTTTAATTGGATTAGTCGCGCAGTTTAGCTTGTTTTTTTGTGTGGGGGGGGGAATTGTTTTCGTTTTTTTAAAAAAAATGTGGAAGAAATTAAAATATCTAGGTTGGTCCGTCCATGCTCGGGAGGAAAAACTTAGAAGGTAAGGCACAAACGCTGTATCCTGTTGCATAGGCAAGTAAAATTAAAAATAACAGGCAGTCCTCGGTTTATGACCACAATTGGGCCCAAAATTTCCGTTTGCTAAGTGAGGCTTTCGTTAAGTGAGTTTTGCCCCATTTTATGACCTTGCGTGCCACAGTTGTTAAGTGAATCACTGCAGTTGTGAAGCTAGTAACCGAGTTGTTATGTGAATCCGGCTTGTCAGAAGTTCACAAAAGTGGACCCCGGGACATGGCAACCGTCATTAATACGAATCAGTGGCCAGGCGTCTGGATTTTGCTCACGGGGATTCTGCAACGGTCGTTAAGTGTGGAAAAACGGTCATCAGTCCCTTTTTTTCAGTACCGCCGTAACTTTAAACAGTCACTAAATGAACTGTTTTAAGTCAAGGACTACCTGTATAAGATAGTCCTCGACTTAACGGCCATAATTGAAACCTGAATTTGGGTCATAAATCAAGTCAGTTTTTAAGTGGGTCCCGTTTTACAATGACTTTTGCCACAGTCATTTAATGAAACCCATTTTGGCCAAGGGGCACGTTTTGTCCGAAATCAGAAGTACCACCATGCCGAAAGTCGGCAGTCAAAGGACTGCGGCTTGCTGCGAATGGACGCAAATGTGGGATTCCCACGATCGAGCATGGGGAGGAAGGCCATTTTAAACCTCGAAACTCGCCCGAGTTTTCTCTTCTGATGAAAAAAATGCTTTTAAAAGTTAAAAAAAAAAGCCTCTGATGATCGTGCGGTTCAGCTGGGATCCTCAGAGGCTTTTCAAAGCATTTTTTTCTGCAACCTCTTGGCCGCAGAGGTGGTTAAAAAAATGCTTTGAAAAGTCTCTGACGATCCCAGCTGAGTTTCCAGATCGGCAGAGAGGTAGTTTTTTAAAAGCCTCTCTGACGATGCCAGCTGAGTTGCCTGATCGCCAGAGGCTTTTCAAAGCATTAGAAAAAATGCTTTGAAAAGTTTTTTTTTTTTAAAAAAGTTGGCCACACTCACCCAGTCACATTACCTCCCCCCCCCCACCAAGCCATGCCCACAGAACCGGTAGTAACAAATTTTACATTTCACCCCTGATTTATCAGCAGTTTTTGGGCAGTTGCTAAAGGGCCAGTCGTAAGCCGAGGACCGCCTATAATGACGAGACTAATTTCAGCAACAGGTGTAGTCCATCCTGTGCCTTACCATGCTAGCTTGCCAGGTGCTGAACATTTTTATTATTTTTGGGGTTCGTTTGTTGCGTTATTTGTTTACATACGGTGCAAACTTCAGTCTAAAAGCGGTACAGGACAGTGGATGGTCAGGACTCTACCAGCCTTTCTGCTACACGTTAAGCACACGTGTACACATGTCACCAAGTCAGTGGCGTGCGAACGGCGTCTAATGGTGTTGTTCCACAATACAGATGTGCCAACCAATGTTGCATTTCATTGGGGACAATCTCCGGGAGGGGAGAGAAATGGTCTCGGACAGGGATAATAAGCTCGTAAAATGTTTTTTTATGTTTTATTTTTAAAACCGCCAGATGAATCTTTAGTAGGGAGTGGGGGGTAAGATCACAGCTTGGGCAAGAAAAAAAAAGAAATGGTTTCAGTGCAAGCAAGATTTTTCTTTAAAAGCAAAAAAAAACCCCACTTTGAGGGTAGAATCATGATACGAGTGTGTTCACCCTTCGTGCCCAACGTAAAGTTCAGGTATTGTGGGAAACCGAACATCTAACCCCTAATCAACGTGTTTGTAACAATCATGTGCCTTAAATTTTTTTCTTGTTGGGGGGGATTAGGGATGAGGTGAAGGGTAGGGGAAGACCCCCTTAACCCTCAAGTGAAACCGACACTTGTCTTTCTGTAACCTTCCCAAGACCAATGCGGTAGTTTTAGGCTGGGGGTGTTAATGTCCCTTTTCTGCGTTGTTATTTGTACTGTTACAACAAACAGATTCAGTTTGGTTTGAAGACGAGAGGGAGCGGGGGATGGAGTTTGCTTTCACACAACCGATGTTTTAACGTAACCCGAATGTATTAATATTATTCTAGGAAATTTCCGTAACCCAGACGAGTAGAATGCTTGATGAAAACCAGGTGTGTAGGTTTAACAGTTTGGTGTGTTTTCAATAAATGATGCCTGGAACGAATGTGTCTCGTCTCCGTTCTTTTTGGCTTTCTCTGCAAAATCAAGAACTTGGCAGATAGAAATAGATAAATAGAGAGAGAGAGACAGAGAGAGAGAGAGAGAGAGAGAGAGAGAGATGATTGATAGAGAGATGATAGAGAGATAGACGATAGATGATTGATAGATGATAGATAGATAGATCGATAGATGGATAGAAGAATAGTTAGATATAAGTAAATAGGTAAATAGATATAGGAATTTAGATAGATGAGAGAGAGAGATGATAGATGATAGATAGACGATAGATGATATATGATGGATAGATGGATAGAAGAATAGTTAGATATAAGTAAATAGGTAAATAGATATAGGAATTTAGATAGATGAGAGATGATAGAGAGAAAGAGATGATAGATAGATAGATGATAGATAGATAGATAGATACATAGATTGATTGATAGATGAATACATAGATATAGGTAAATAGGTAAATAGATATAGGTGTCAGCGTTCCAGCGCTGACATATGAAAGGAGAGGAGAAGCTTGAACTTTTGCCTATTTAATTCCTTTGAAGATTCTATTTCCTCGGAGATGGGGGGAGGGGGGACATTCCTGTGATTTGATGGAGATGGGATGAGGAGAGTGGCTTGGAAGATAGCCAATGAGATGCAGAGAATTGGGGATCGAAAAGGGAGGGCTTGGGAGGCCAAAGGTCAGTGCTGACCACAAAAGAGCCAGGGACAGATCACTATGCTCAATAAAGAGAACATTTCCTCAAAGATTGGCAGTTTGGAAATTCATTTATTTTGAGATAGCATTGAAACCTGACAATAGGAATTTAGATGATAGATGGATAGATAGACAGACAGACAGACAGGCAGGCAGGCAGGCAGGTAGGTAGGTAGGATCGGACAGATAAGACGAATGAATGATAGGTAGATAGGTGGATGGATGAATGGATGGATGGTAAAAAGGTAGAATGACTGATGGGGCAACAAATGGATGGGTAAATAGATATAAGAAAAAAGATACAAATGACTTCACCCTTCATCAAGACAAATGCAAACAATTTCAATAACTTATTACCTTCTTTGATACAATAACAAAGTCTCTCTTCTTTACATATTGTCAGGGTTCTTGTCAAAAAAAACAAATTCTTAAAATCTCCCATCATTCAATCCTATTCAGGAAAAGTCCATTAAGAGTTACCAGAAACAGCAACACATATATTTTAGCCTTAATCAAATAAATCTCTTTTATATTCCTTTACTTTTAACATAATCATTTATAACTTCCTCTAAAATATACATCAAAAAATACCTTCTCCTTTCTTTCCGAGTGTGCTAATACAGCCATGATGTTGCTACCATATACAAGGGGTGGAATTTAAGCATTCTCTTTTTTTCATTTTAATTTTCCCTTTTATGGCTCTCATCATCTTTTGGTTCGGAGCCTATCACTGTCTCAGCAGCTGGGAGGATGGAGGCGTATTGTACGGTCCATCGGATATTAGGTTGTGGTTGGTTCCGATATCCAGCTGAATCCAGTTTACTGCTTGGTTTTAAGTATAATTTATGGGAATCCCTCTATCAGCTTTACTGAGACAGGATACCAGGCCAGATAAATTAAATCTGATTTATTGTAAAGCTACATTAGCAGAATCTTGCAAGACTGAAATTACAGTTCTTTTCCCACCCCACCCCCCTATACAACCCAAGAAACTAGAGAGGATTCTTTCTGGACTTCTTGTTCCTTCCATTATACAGCTGTGGGCTATGCAATCCCTTATCTGACAGTTCCTTAGGTGGTGTCTCTTGATCCATTCTCCCAAGGCCTTCTCGGCATATCATTTACACCCTCTGATGTCTCTTAATACAAGCAAGCAGCTTCTGGTCTCCAGTTCCTCCTCTGTATTGGATGATATTTTATTGCAGGAGTGGTCTGTGGTTCAGTACAAAAAGGACTGAGATGATATAAATTTTAAAACCAAGAAGGAAATGTGTCAGACCTGGAAGCCATCTCTTTTGTATTGGACCTTCAGGCCTGCCACATTTACTGCTGTGGGAA
This sequence comes from Pantherophis guttatus, assembly GCF_059756535.1. Classification (NCBI taxonomy): domain Eukaryota; kingdom Metazoa; phylum Chordata; class Lepidosauria; order Squamata; family Colubridae; genus Pantherophis; species Pantherophis guttatus. The sequence continues at coordinate 9,163,487 of NC_142079.1, read as the reverse complement.
ACTGGGAGGGGGGAATTGTATGGAGCCAGGGTGATATATAGTCATAATAACACTCCTTTCTCAGAGAGTCAAGGCCATCTTGCCCTGCACCTGGACGACTGGAACTGGGAGGCATCTCCAGTTGGGATGGTTGCTTGGATTAGACCATGTGATGGATATGTGGGTGCTGGGCAGGGACTTGAACTTTCCTTTGAGTGAGGAAAACCTGGAAACTTTCAGACTTTGGGTTTTCCTAGATGTGCCAATATGGCTAATAAAATGGAACTTTGAGGAAACTTGAGCCTCGGAGTTTTCTTTCGTTGGGGGTGTTACTTGGAAGCCTGACAAAATGATTTGGAAATGTGATTTGTTCTGACTTGGTCTAAAACTGGTTTTAAAACTCTTGGGGTTAGAGCTCTGGTGAAAGCTGCTATTTTGTCCTGTTACTTTTTACCACTCTGATGCTTTCTCCCCACCCCCCTCTTTCCATCCCTTATCATCTCTGAGGATAATTCAAATATAGTGTGGCTGTCCCTTTTGACTGAGAGGTAAAGGTAAAAGTTCTCCTCGCACATATGTGCTAGTCGTTCCTGACTCTAGGGGGCAGTGCTCATCTCCGTTTCAAAGCCGAAGAGCCAGCACTATTCGAAGATGTCTCCATGGTCATGTGGCCGGCATGACTCAACGCCAAAGGGGCATGGAATGCTGTTACCTTCCCACCAAAGGGGGTCCCTATTTTTTCTACTTGCATTTTTTTACATGCTTTCGAACTGCTAGGTTGGCAGAAGCTGGGATAAGTAACGGGAGCTCATCCCGTTACGCGGCACTAGGGATTCGAACCGCTGAACTGCCGACCTTTCGATCAACAAACTCAGCGTCTCAGCCACTGAGCCGCCGCGTCTATTTGACTGATATTTCCTCTAAAATTGCTTTTCTTCCTTTGAACCATCTAAGGCAACTGGGGACCCTGAATTCTTGGGTTTGAAGAAGGTGGCTCTAATTGTATAACGTGAGTTTGCAAAAAAGAAAAAGAAAAAATTGGAAAAGTGTTTTCCTTCTCCCAAGAGGTTGTTTTTAAAGAGAGAAAATCTGGGACTTGGAATTAAGAGCTGATCCTTGTGGATTTTAAAAGCCTGCTGTAGGAGTCCTGCCATGCAATCAAATTACTGTTTGCAAACGCATTTGGATATTTGACAATTTGGGGATTATCTTGTGGAATGCAAATTCCCTGCAATATTGTTTTAAAAAATACACTTGGAGGGTAGAATGATGACAGGAGTGTGTTCACCGTGTCCAAATAAGATCACTTTATTGTAGGAAATCAATCTTAACATCTCGCCCCCAATCAATGTATTTGTAACAAGCAAGCTACAAGGTTTGCTGTGACTCAAGTTTTATTTCATATGGAATGTGCCATTTCTATTCTGACTATCAAAAATGGAGTCCCGAGTTTGGCCTTTTTACTCCTTATGTTTCTGAGCCACTGTGAATAAATTCCTACTTTTCTCTTAGAAGGTTCTGCTGGACTTTATTCAACCAAATTAAATATCTCCTAAATAAACGGTGGTGGAGGAAAAAAAACACATCTGTGAGTAAATCCTAATCTCTTTTTTTTTCCACGTTAGCTTAGTTGGTTAGACCAACTTAATTGCTCGGATCTGTCAATATTTCTCATTTAGCTAATTGGTCTTCATTATAATTGTTAGGGTTATTTAAGGTCTGAATAAATGCATGTTCCCAATGAGGTTGGGAGAAGATTTAAACATTATGTGCTGGCAACTTTCTTCAAGGAAAGCGTTTCGGGATCGATAAAATTTGTCTCTGAAAATATCTGAGGCTTAAATTGGAGTTGTGGTATATTCTGTACCACTTAAGCCTCTCTCTCTCTCTCTCTCTCTCTCTCTCTTTTTTTTTTTGCTATTTTCTTTTACTGTTTGTTAAATTTTGCCTCTCTAATTTATTTTGGGGAGGGAAAGTTGGATGCAAGGAAATTGGAAGAGAGCAGAAGCAGGCAAAGAGTAAAGATTTCCAATAATTTAGAGAAGCTACGGATAAAATGGAAATGCATTCATTTAAAAAGCGATGCTTTCTCAGTGTTTACAAGCAGTTCCTGGCAATGGTGGAGGAGGAAACTACCTTATTTTACGTATAAATCTGAAAAGTTAGTTACAAAAAGATCCTTCTGTCATTTGTGGAGAATATATGTCGCTTTGAGGTGGATATAATAATTCTATTACTGAGCAATCATAGCTGAATCTCTCAAAAGGAAACCATAACTGAAGTGATTCAGTTTTCCGATAAAAAAAGGCCCTCCAGAACAGGTAGGACTACAACACCTAGAATGCACAGACTGAGTTGCAGTATGGAGTTCTTGGTGCTCTCTGAGCTTGGCTGTTTGCTTGCAGGACATTTCATTACCTGACTAGATAACATCATCAGTGTGAGGGAATGTTTATACCGTGTTTTCCCGAAAATAAGACATCCCGATAATAAGCCCAATCGGGTTTTTGAATGCATGCACTAAAATAAACCTCCCCCCGAAAATAAGCCCTCCCCAAAAATATTTAAACACATGTTCAGCCAGTCCCCGCCATTTCCTCTGGTTAGGGTTAGGGAGACAGAGCTGGAAATCAGGTAAGATGGCAAGAGGAGCCCCGTCTTGCTCCACGTGCCCCAAAATAATAAGACCTCCCTGAAAATAAGGCCAACCGCTTATTTTGGGGTTCAGAAAATATAAGACAGGGTCTTATTTCCGGGAAATATGGTATATAGTACTTTGCCCTGTGATTTTTAGTCAGGGTATACTTTTCTCCTTGGTAACTCCCTTGAATAGGGTATTGCTTTCTGCTTGATTGTTTGTCTGGTGTTAATCCCTGCTTATCTGGGTATATGCTTTTTCTCATCCCTTTGCCAAGGGGAAAAATGAAGTTCCACCATACAAAAGAAGCACATTTATTACAAGACCAAAGAGACAGGATGTGGATTTTAGCCCCACATCTGCAAATGTTGGACTTATTATAGCACAGCATCACTGCTGGCATGGGTTCTTTTCTTTGAAGACATCACTTTAGCCTTTTCACAGATTGTCCTAGCAGCATTTGAAGAACACAGCAAAGGTGAAGATGACTTTTTCCTGTGTCCCACATTTTACCAAAAAAAAAAATCCCCAATTCTTGGCAAGGAAGTAATTTGTCTGTCCCCTAGCCGCCAAACTCAGTATTTCTGGGGGAAAAAAAATTTTTTTTTAATCCTTCACCCTTAAGATATCAAGCCAGCTGACTTCTCCTTTTGGGGTACCAGTGGGGTCCCAAACTTGGTGCCTTTTTAAAATCATGTCAAGCAGAGAAGAAGAAATAAAAGACAGCTCAAAACAGCATGAAAGCATAACGAAAGGGAATGTCGAAAGCAGTTTTCTGCAACTTTTAAGATGGGTGATCTTCAAAACTCCCAGAATTCCCCAGCCAGCTTTCATTGACTTCGACCCCCGATATGCTAGGTGTGGAAGTCCACCCATCTTTAAAGTTGATGAAATCGAGCAACTCTGGTAGAAGAAGTGGTTCTTGAGTTGACTTGGCTCTGGATACCTAAACCCTGGTCTACAACCAGCTCTGAAAGATTGCAGAAAGCTCCCATTGGCAAAAATCAAAACTAAAGCACTAAATCGCGTAGGATCGCATGTACATAGGTTGAATCCTAGTAAGTTCTCCCTCCCTGCCTCTCTCCCCACCCCTTATCCCATATATACAGCCTTTTCCATGGCATCTTCCACCTTCATATATTCCAGGAAGGTAGGGTAGCTGGTACATTCGTAGCGGCTGTTACTCCGAATGTATTTAATAAACTCTGGAGCTCCCGGATAGATGATGTTGTCAGCTAAAAGGATGGAGCCTTTGCGCAGGAGACCACATTCCTGGGAAGAGGAGAAAAAAAGGGGGGGGATTAGACTTCTCTAATTTCTAGGCTTCTAGACTTACCTTGAAGACGTTTTGCTTCTCATCCAAGAAACTTCTTCAGTTCAGGACTGGAGAAGTTTCTTCGATGAGAAGCAAAACGTCTTCAAGGAAAAAACCAAGAAAGTCTGATTGCCTTTGGAAAAAGCTCCTTTGGGACCACCATGGATGACTGAGAATCTGTTGTGGCCCGCCAGCTGCCAGCAGAGCTGGCGGTAGACTCGGACGATGAGGAGGTTGGGGGGAGGAACTTGGGCCAGTGCTGGAGTCTGGGGAAGGCTCTGATGGATGCTCTGTGTCGGATCCAGAGATAGAGCCAGGGCCGTCCGACATTTCCCAGCCACCGGAGAGGCAGCTGCCTTTGGAGGCCGAGATGAGTGAGGAGGAAGAACAGCTGGGGCCTGTTCCAGACGCACGTATGCGCAGAGCAGTTAGGAGAGATGAACAACGGTGGACAAGGAATCAACTCGGGAAGCAAAGCACATGTGGACGCTGAATGTCCCCTCCCTGGCTGGGGAATAAATAGAAGGAAAGGGGAGTGGTGGTCGTAGGAGACAACCGTTCGTATTTCTGGGAGATTTTGTTCATTGTGTTTCGTGCCACAAAGACTGCTTGCCGGAACTTAATTTGCAGCCTTTCAGCTGGGAGCTCACGACCTGGCAATTATCGCAAGGAACTGATAAGGTCTGTTACTGCAGTTAACTCCTTGAAGGACTCTTGCTTGGACTTTTCGGTGGGTGAATGCCATTAATTCATAAAAAGAGATAAATAAAGGGGGTGACCAGGAGTCTGTTTCTTGCTTCTGCTAAGGCTGGGCCAGAACAGAATCTATCCATAAACACTCTGAGCATGCTATTAGGGATTTTTTGATAACCATCTGAAAACTGAAGTCTAACAACTTTCTCAGCTGGGTAGCCTCCAAATGTTTGGATTTCAATTCAAATAGATTTCTCAGCGATGGTTATGCAGGCTAGGGGGTTCTGGAAGATGAAGTCACCAAGGTTGAGAAACACTATCCAAGAATTTTTGGATTATCAAATCATCAAGGAGATTATCTCCTTATCAAGGAGAGACCCAACCTAGAACTAAGGAGAAATTTCCTGTCAGTGAGAACAATTAATCAGTGGAACGAGGTTGCCTCCAGAAGTTCTGCCTGTTCCATCACTGGGGGTTTTCAAATAGAGAGAGGGCAGCTATTTGTCTGCAATGAGATAGGTTTCCTGCTTGAGCAGGGGGTTGGACTAGAAGACCTCCAAGGTCCCTTCCAACTCTGTTCTTCCTTCCTTCCTTCCTTCCTTCCTTCCTTCCTTCCTTCCTTCCTTCCTTCCTTCCAAAAACGAAAGCTTTTAAGGAGAGATTGGACAACCATTTGTCTCATATGGTATAGAGTCTCCTGCTCGAGCAGGGGGTTGGACTAGAAGACCTCCAAGGTCCCTTCCAGCTCTCTTATTGTGTTATTAAAATGGAGGAGGAAAAGGGAGAGTTTAGAAGCAAAACTCGAACCATCTCAAAAAAAAAAAAAATCCTCGGGCCTCAGTATAAGACTTATGCCCGAGAAAGAGAAAACAGCAAGTTCTCAAAATCTCTAATATGGTTGGAAAAATGCAAAATGTGTTCATGGGGGTGCAGGGAAAGAAACAGATGTCCAAACGCTCAAGATTTCCAAACAGAAAATTTAACTTACTTCAAGGAGAATAGTGTCTGGGGCGTATCTTTCTTTCCAATGGTCGAGAAAGACGAAATCCAGTGTTTCCACCTCGTATTTCTTCTTCAGCTGAGGGATAATGTCCTGCGAATGGCCTTCAATGATGGTCACCTACAAGAAGGAGCAATGAACTGATTGGAACACAGACTGACCCTACAAAGCCCCTCTCCCCACCCCCAAGGATCCTTTGACTGGGATCTGTCCTCAATCTTTTGCTTCTTGATATGGTGGGAAATTAAATCTGGGTGCTATTCCCACAATTATTCCCAATGCCCAGACAGCGTTCTGGGAAATTAAAGTAGCTAATGATGAGGACTAGTGTTCTAGAGGCAAATACAAAAAAAAAATAAAATACAAAAAATACAAAAAAATACCAAAAAAAGGCAAATACAAAATGAGGAGTCCTTGGTGCTTTCTGAGCTTGCAAATGTTTCACGACCCAACTAGGTAACATCATCAGTGCTAGAAGGGAGCGGAGAGGAGGAGGAAGAGGAGGACAGTAGGGCCATTGGTGTTCTCTGAGCTTGGTGGCTTTCTTGCAGATATTTCATGACCCAACTACCGTATTTTTCAGAGTATAAGACGCACCTTTTCCCCCCAAAAAAGAGGGTGAAAATCTGGGTGCGTCTTATACTCCGAATGTAGCCCCGCCTGGCTTCTCAAACGGAGGTTTCAGAGGTTGAAAAAAGCATCAGAAACAAGCTTCAGAAAAAAAGCCTCAGAAACAGAGCTTCAGAAAAAAAAGCCTCCAAACAGAGCTTCAGAAAAAAAAGCCTCAGAAACAGAGCTTCAGAAAAAAAGCCTCAGAAATAGAGCTTCAGAAAAAAGGCCTCCAAACAGAGCTTCAGAAAAAAAGCCTCAGAAACAGAATTTAAGAGGCTTTTTTTCTGAAGCTCTGTTTCGGAGGCTTTCAGAGGCAGAAAAAAAAGCAAGGCACAGAGCTCACAACCAACGAATCAGTTGCTAAAATTCATGTCTGGGAACAGCTGGCTGGAGGTATTCGGGGAGGCCGATCCACCCGCCAATCAGCTTTTTTCTTATTTTCCTCCCCAAAAACTAAGGTGCGTCTTATACTCCGAAAAATACGGTAGGTAGCATCATCAGAGAGCACCAAGGAGCCCTCATTTCAACCCTCAGCTACAAATATTCTCCTTTACAAATACAAAATGGTTTCCAAAAGGCTTCAGCGGTGTTGCTTTGCAGCAGAACTGAAGAAGAGAATATAATAAGAACTTGGTGCTTTTTATATTATTATTATTATGGAGTGTTTGTCTTGCGGCTTGTGATTTATAAGTATTGGGCTCCTGCAGCTGTCTCAGAATGACTGTTGTTTTTGTCCAGTCCCTGGATTTGAATCAGTACTAAATAAACTTGAGAAGCAAGGAGGAAGAAAATTAATTGGGCACGTCTACGGAGATTCTCAGTCTTCCAGGTCATGGTTGTCCCAAAGATGCTTTTTCAAGAGGCAATTCGACTTTGTTTTTCTTTGAAGACATTTCGCTTGTCATCCAAGAAGCTTCTTCGGCTCTGACTGGATGGTGGGGAACGGAAGGATTTATACTCCTTGCAGACAGTTGGTCATTTGCATCCTTTTAGAGGGTCGTTGAGGCCATCTGGAGGTTTTATCTGTGTCATGAAATAAACGCATGGCACAACATAGGAGAACAAGCCCAACAGGACATGATTTAGCAATCCATCTGCATTTAGAAGACTACTCTTTTGAAGACAGCAAAGTCCACATTTTGGACAGAGAGCATTGCTGGTTTGAAAGAAGGGTCAAAGAGGCCATCGATGTCAAAATTGAACAGCCCTCTCTCAACGGAGGGGGAAGGGATACGACATCATCTATCTCCAGTCTACAACACAGTCCTTTCAGCAGTTCCAAGAAGGCTCCACACCAGGGGTGAAATCCAGCAGGTTCTGACAGGTTCTGGAGAACCGGTAGTGGAAATTTGGAGTAGTTCGGAGAACGGGCAATTACTACCTCTGACTGGCCCCAGAGTGTGGAGGGAATAGGGATTTTGCAGTATCCTTCCCCCAGGAGTAGGGAGGGAATGGGGATTTTGCAGTATCCTTCTCCTGGAGTGGGGAGGGAATGGAGATTTTGCAATATCCTTCTCCCCAGGATTGGGGTGGGAATGGAGATTTTGCAATATTCTTCCCCCAGAAGTGGGGAGGGAATGGGGATTTTGCAGTATCCTTCCCGTGAGGTGGGAATGGGGATTTTGCAGTATCCTTTCCCTGGAGTGGGGTGGGCATGGAGATTTTGCAGTATCCTTTCCCTGGAGTGGGGTGGGAATGGGGATTTCGCAGTATCCTTCCCCTGGAGTGGGATGGGAATGGACATTTTGTATATCCTTCCCCTGCCACGCCCACCAAGCCACGCCCACAGAACCGGTAGTAAAAAAATTTGGATTTCACCACTGCTCCACACCCATTTGCACCACTCAGGTGCACCACCACTGAGGACACAGACAAACCTCCCAAGTGGCCTCAACAGACTCTCTTAAAAGGATGCAAATGACCAGCTGTCTGCAAGGAGTATAAATCCTTCCATTCCCCCACCATCCAGTCAGAGCTGAAGAAGCTTCTTGGATGAGAAGCGAAACGTCTTCAAAGAAAAAAACCCCAAGAAAGTCCAGTTGCCTCTTGAAAAAGCACCTTTGGGATGAATTGGGCACATTAACGAACGACTTCTCTTCCGTCTTGCTGGGAAGAATACGACCCAGGTATGTCAGAAATGGTGTAGGTAGGGTCTCCTGCTTGGGTGGGGTGGTGGGATTGGACTAGATGACCTACAAGCTCCCTTCCCACTCTGTTAATCCGATCTGATAACTCTTTATCATCCAGACCTTCTCGCTGAGTCCCGCAATTTCAATGATCTCTTTTGCGATGGGTATAAACTCCGGGTTGAATTCGATGGAGAGGAGGCGAGCGTTGGGTTTCAACAGGCGAGCGATCCTGATGGCCGAATAACCACAGTAGGTCCCCATCTCCAGGGCTACCGTCGGATCGGCTTCCTCGACAGTTTTGTCTAGAATTATCCCTAGGGAGAAACAAAAACGAAAGGGGGGAAAAAATTGTACTTCGATTAAGACATTAGGTGCCGACGGAATCCTCGGGAGCCTCTTCATATCCTAAACGGTAGGGAAAATCACAGGTTTCCCCATCGACTTTGCTGATCCAAATAATTTATTTTATTTTATTTTATTTTATTTTATTTTATTATTTTATTTTATTTTATTTTATTTTATTTTATTTTATTTTATTTTATTTTATTTTATTTTATTTTATTTTATTTTATTTTATTTTTAAATTTGTATACCGCCCTTCTCCCTGAGGACTCAGGGCGGTGAACATCCAAGTAAAAGCATAAACTACAAACATTAAAATACAGCTAAAAAGATATATATACATTTGGCCCCATGATTAAAAACAATAACAAACAATTAAAAACATTTTAAAAAGTGTTAGGCCAGCCCGGCTTGCTGGAAAAAGAAGGTTTTAAGGGCCCGGCAGAAGGCACCGAGGTCTTGGATTCTCCTTATCTCTGGAGGCAGCAGTAGGCAGTCTTGAAGATAACTAGGTCCTATGCCATGGAGCGCTTTAAAGGTGATAAACAACACCTTGAAGCGCACCCGGAAGACCACCGGGAGCCAGTGCAGCTCACGCAGGAGATATAATACAACTGTTGTAAATGTGAGTCAGCATCCGAATCGGCTGCTGGGCTGCTGGGGGTTCGCAGGGGTTCGGGAGAACCTCTAGCTAAAATTCTCTGCAGTTTGGAGAACCCCCAAATTCCACTCCTGGCTGTCCCCGCATACCCCTCCCCTCCCCGCAGCCCATTTTGGATGCAGGTAAGTGCAGGGCACGCACCGAGGCTCGGGGAGGGCTAAAAACAGGCCTACCGGAAGTTCGGGAAGGCTGGAAACGGGCCCATTTCTGGCCTCCAGAGGGCCTCCGGAGCAGGGGTGAAATCTACTTACCTTCCTTACCGGTTCAGTTATGCATGCGCAAAAGGTTAAAACCAGGAAGTAATGACACCTGGGTGGGTGGGCGGAGCTTTGCTCCACCATCGCTACTGGATCGCCGAACCACCCACCACGATCGCTACCGGATCACCCGATCTGGTCCGAACCTGAAGCATTTCACCCCTGCTCCGGAGCTTGGGGAGGCTGTTTTCACCCTGCCGGAGGCTCGGGAAAAGTCTCCGGAGCCCGGGGAGGGCAAAAACATTTCCCACCCCCACCCCTGCTGTGGTGCAGGAGGCTGACTAGGCCATGCCCATCCAGCAACCAGGCAGAGAACCCCTTGCTAAAATTTTTGAAGCCCACCCCTGATCCAAATGCTGCCACAGTCATACATATGAAAAATGGTCATAAATCACTTTTTTTTCAGTGCCATTCTAACTTTGAATGGTCACTAAGTGAACTGTTGTAAATCGAGAACTTCCTGTATATAACTATACCCATACATATGTGTGTGTATCTCTATCTATCTAGCTATCTATCTCATCTATCTATCTATCTATCTATTTATCATCTATCTATCTATAATCTATCTATCATCTATCTATAATCTAACTATCATCTATCTACCTATCTATCAATCATCTATCTATCTATGTATCATCTATTTATCTATCATTATCTATCTATCATCTATCATCTATCATCTATCTATAATCTATCATCTATCTACCTATCTATCAATCATCTATGTATCATCTATTTATCTATCATTATCTATCTATATCTATCTATCATCTATCTATAACCTAACTATCATCTATCTACCTATCTATCAATCATCTATCTATCTATGTATCATCTATCTATTTATCTATCATTATCTATCTATAATCTATCTATCATCTATCATCTATCTATCATCTATCTATAATCTAACTATCATCTATCTACCTATCTATCAATCATCTATCTATGTATCATCTATCTATCATTATCTGTCTATAATCTATCATCTATCTATCATCTATCTATAATCTAACTATCATCTACCTATCTATCAATCATCTATCTATCTATGTATCATCTATCTATTTATCTATCATTATCTATCTATATCTATCATCTATCTATCATCTATTTATTTATTTACCTATCTATCTATATCTATCATCTATCTATCATTTATCTATCTATCATCTATCTATCATTTATCTATTTCTATCTATCATCTGTCTGTCTGTCTATCTATCTATCTATCTATCTATCTATCTATCTATCTATCTATCTATCTATCTATCTATCTATCTATCTATCTATCTATCTATCTATCTATCTATCTATCTATCTATCTATCTATCTATCTATCTATCTATCTATCTATCTATCTTATCATCAGACTACAGATCTACGTATTTCTGCTTCTCCTTTTAACTACTTCAAAAGAAGAGAAGGCAGCTTGTTAAATAAAAGGCTAATCTAAAACAGTCTCTCGGGTCCTGCTCTTAAACTAGCAATATATTCCCATCTGTTCTGACGCCTTTTTTTTTTTTATCTCTTAAAAAGAAGGCGAAACGTCATTTACCTTTCTCGTCTCCCACGTTCATGGCCCACTCGTACTGGCCACAGTACTTATCGATGCAATTCAACACGCTCTCCGGATCCCCCTTGACGGCGTTGTACGAGACCGAATTTAAAATCCTCTGCTCCTTGCTTTGATCCATGACGAAGTTGGTGATCTTCTCTAAAACCAGCTCGTTCCAGAAGATTTTGGCGTGGACGTTATGCTTCACGAGCATAACCGTGGCCACGAGGACCAGAACGGAGCCAACGCCTAACGAAACGAGGATGGTCAAAATCCAATTTTCCAACATCTGGAACGAGAGGGAGAGATAAAAGCAGAGAATCCTTTAAGGTGGCGTAGAGATGGAAAGCTTTCGCTTGTTAGGGCTTTAAGGAAGAACATTTGCAAAGTAGGACTAGATTAAGGGAGACTTTAAACCCTCAAGGAGGGACGCGGTGGCTCAGTGGCTAAGACGCTGAACTTGTCGATCGAAAGGTCGGCAGTTCAGCGGTTCGAATCCCTAGCGCCGCATAACGGGGTGAGTGTTCTCCCCCAGCTCCGGATTCCCAAGGATTGTGACACACACCAACAGTCCTTATCAAATTTATAATGTACCAAGAATAAACAAAGTCCAGCAAAGGTTGGCAACCAGCCCAGAAAACAAGATAAGATACTCACTCTTCAAAAATGCTCTGTAATAATTACATGTTGTTTCCAGCAAGAAATTAATAACTGTGTGCGACTTAAATAGGCTAAGGGAGTGGCCAATTATCCTCAAGCCTTACTCTTGAGGAGACCTCCTCTTCCTCCTGAATAGCCACTCCTGCCTTTTGGCAGCCCTGCCTGCTCGAGCATTGAGAAGAGGCTCCTCCACTTCGCTCTCTCCACTTGAAGGAGCCTCTGGAGGTTCTGAAGGCCCTGGCTGAGTCTCTGCCTCTGGCACATCCTCTTCAGCCTCCTCGCTATCCGACGCGAGCGCCGGCTGCGCAGGCTGCTGGCACGACCCCACACCAGCCTCCTCCTCGTTGGGATCAGCCACGATCCGCGCAGGCCGCTGGCAGGCCACAACAGTGAGCTCCCGTGACTTGTCCCAGCTTCTGCCAACCTAGCAGTTCGAAAGCACGTTAAAAAAATGCAAGTAGAAAAATAGGGACCATCTTTGGTGGGAAGGTAACAGCGTTCCGTGCGCCTTTGGCGTTGAGTCATGCCAGCCACATGACCACGGAGACGTCTTCGGACAGCGCTGGCTCTTCGGCTTTGAAACGGAGATGAGCACCGCCCCCTAGAGTCAGGAACGACTAGCACGTATATGCGAGGGGAACCTATAAACCCTCACTTGAAAGGTTTCTCTTGCCTACGGTTTGCCAGCACCTGTTTGTGTGCAAACAACGTACAGGTTTTGCATCCCCAGGTTGCCTTGGAAAAGATTCTTCCAAAAACGTAACGACATCAGTGATCTGACGTCATGTAAAGCCGCTATACTGAAGCTGGATAATTCTACCTGATTGAGGTTAATTAGAATCAGAATCAGAATAGAGCTGGAAGGGACCTTGGAGGTCTTCTAGTCCAGGCCCCTTGCTCAAGCAGGAGATCCTATACCAGTGACGGCTAACCTTTTTGCCGTCGTGTGCCAAAAGCGTGGGGAAGCATGGGGGGGTCACACCCACACGTGCCCACACCCATAATTCAGTGCGCCCCGCTCCCCCCGCACAGGCACACATGACACCCCTGCGCTCCTCCCGCTTTTGGCATGTGATGGCACGGTGGGCCCAGTAGGCCCGTTTTTCACCCTCCCCATGCTCCAGAGGCTTACTTGGAGCCTGGGGAGGGCAAAAACAGCCTTCCCCATTCCCCCGGAGTCCGTAAATGGCCCGTTTGCCGACTTCCATTGGGACTGGAAGGCCCATTCTTCATTCTCCCCAGCCTGCAGAGCCTTTCTAGGAGCCTGGGGAGGGCAAAAAACGCCCTTCCCCACCCCCCTTGAGGCCCTCCGGAGGCCGAAAATAGCCTTCCGGTGGGCCCGGAATGCCTGAAAATCAGCTGACTGGCACGTGCCAGAGCTGAGCTAGGGCAATGCTCGTGTGCCCACCAATATGGCTCTGCGTGCCACCTGTGGTACGTGTGCCATAGATTCGCCATCACGGTCCTATATCATTTCAGACAGGTGACTGTCCAGTCTCCTAAAAACCTCCAGTGATGGAGCACTTACAACTTCTGGAGGCAAACTGTTCCACTGATCAATTGTCCTCACTGTTAGGAAGTTTCTCCTTAATTCCAGGTTGCTTCTCCCCTTGGTTAGTTTCCATCCATTGTTTCTTGTCCTGCCTTCTGGTGCTTTGGAAAATAAATTGACCCCCTCTTCTTTGTGGCAGCCCCTCAAATACCGGAAGACTGCTATCGTGTCACCCCTGGTCCTTCTTTAGCCTAGCCAAACCCAAATCCTGCAACCGTTCTTCATATGTTTTAGTCTCCAGGCCCTTAATCGTCTTAGTTGCTCTTATCGGCACTTCTTCCAAAGTCTCAACATCTTTTTTGTAATGCGGTGATCAAAACTGGATGCAGTATTCCAGGTGTGGCCTTCCTAAGGCTTCGTAATTATAATTATGAGAAGATTGTAAATAATACTGTCATGAATATGTGTTTTCTGTTCATTAAAGTCCAAATTTCTCCAAGTCTCAGAAAGTGGGAGCACCTGAAAACAAAGTAATATGAAGTCCTTGGTTCTCAAAATGAAGCCCTGCCCAGCTTCTCAAACGGAGGTTTCAGAGGCTGAAAAAGGCATCAGAAACGAAACGAAGCTTCAGAAAAGAAGCCCCCAAACAGAGCTTCAAAGCCTCCAAACAGAGCTTCAGAAAAGAAGCCTCCAAACAGAGCTCTAGAAAAAAAAGCCTCCAAACAGAGCTTCAGAAGCTTTTTTCCTGAAGCTCTGTTTCGGAGGCTTTCAGAGGCAGGAAAGAAATTTTTTTCTGAAAGGGAGTTTCAGAAGTTTCAGAGGCAGGAAAAAAAAGCAAAAATAAAAGCAAGGCACAGAGCTCACAACCAAGGAACCTGTTGCTAAAATTCACCTCTGGGAACAGCTGATTGGGGGTATTCCAGGAGGCCGATCCATCCACCGATCAGCTTTTCTCTTATTTTCCTCCCTAAAATATAAGGTGCGTCTTATACTCCGAAAAATACAATATTCATTTGTAAACAAAGGAAAAGCTGACCCCACTCCCAAGCCATTCAATAGCAGGCTTTTGCTATTGAAATAAAAACTTGTCAAAAAGAATCTCGACAACTTTTTGTTGCGGCTGCAAGCATGTGAACTAAACCCCAAAGGAGGAGGGAAAAAACCCAGAAAAAAAGCTAACATAACCACAGAACACACTTTTTAGTCTTTGTAATAACTGCATCTTTGCAAATCTCCGAGGGCCCAAATTTCTACCCCGAAAATTCTTAAAAATCCAAATTTAACCACATTTTAAAACCAAGGTTGCAGAGATTAGGAAATCCAGCAGGGGGGACATTTAGTGTATTTTTGCTCCTTCTTGGTTGCTCGGCATCAGATAATGCTTGGCTAGATGCAGGGTGGAAAAAAGAATCAGCCAGCACATTTCTACCCCTTCTCATTAAAATTCATCCTGTTATGCAGAGCACATTTTTAATCCAGAACATAATTAAAGTTGCTATGGAGACGTGGCCTTGCAACACAGCGGGCATTTTGTTCACCCATCTCTTTATTCGGGTCCTTCCGTGGAGGCTGAGTTTCCCGTACCACGTTGGCAGAAGCGGCAAGGACCACGTCATCCGAGTTTGTCTCCCATTTCTGGAGGCTAATCCCATTTCTCCACCAGTTTAGACTGCAACGACGGCCCTCGGTTGAAGACATTTCATTGCCAAACTAGGTAACATTATCAGTGCCAGAAGAAGGGAGTGGGGTTTTTTTTTTGATGCTCTATTTATATTGCCCTGTCAGGGTTGATGGGATGCTCTTGGTGGTTACTTGATTTAAACTGTTGTTTACTTGAGTGGGTGGTTCCTTGATTGGAGTATTGTATTTTGGTATAAGCAGAGAGCAAGCCCCACTCCTTCTAGCACTGATGATGTTACCTAGTTAGGTCATGAAACGTCTCCAAGAACCCCACAGTCCTCCACTCTGTCTACTTCTCCTTCAACTCTGCAAACACGACTCCTTCTAGCACTGATGATGTTACCTAGTTAGGTCATGAAACATTTGCAAGAAAACAGCCAAGCTCAGAAAGCACCAAGAACCCCACAATCCTCCTCCTTCTCCACTTCTCCTTCACTGCAAACATGACTCCTTCTAGCATTGATGACGTTACCTAGTTAGGTCATGAAACGTCTGCCAAGAAAGCAGTCAAGCTTAAAGAGCACCAAAAACCCTTAACATCCTCCTGCTTCTCTCCTTTTCTCCTTCACTCTGCAAACATGACTGATGGCGTTACCTGCGAGGGCAATGAAACGTCTACAAGGAAACAACCAAGATCAGAGAGCACCAAGGACTCCACAGTTCAACCCTGGTCTACATAGATTCTCTATTATTTATTTATTTATTATTTATTTATTATTCAAATTTCTATACCGCACTTCTCCTTTCGGACTCAAACAGCCAAAATAAAAACATCTATACACAACATTGCAATTAAAAATAAGAGTTAAAATAATTTATAAATTTGGCCCGTAATTTAAAACTTGTCAATTTAAAATCAATATCAAAATTTTAAAACTAACCCTAAAATCAAGACAGACCCGGCTAACTGGAAAAAGTAAGTTTTTAGAGCCGGCGAAAAGTCCGGAGGTCGGAGATCACTCGTATCTCTGGGGGTAGATTGTTCCATAGGGTAGGTGCCACCACAGAGAAGGCTCTCCTCCTGGGGGTCGCCAGCCGGCACTGTCTGGCCGACGGCACCCTGAGGAGGCCCTCTCTGTGGGAGCGAACCGGCCGGTGGGAGGCTATTGGTGGCAGAAGGCGGTCCCGTAAGTACCCTGGCCCTAAGCGATGGAGCGCTTTAAAGGTGATCACCAACACCTGGAAGCGCACCTGGAAGTCCACCGGAAGCCAGTGCAGCTCGCGCAGGAGAGGAGTCACATCGGACTGACCTGGCTCTCCCCAGTCTTCCTCCAACACCTTCACCACTACCCCACACTGTCTCTGGGGCTGAGAGAGAACCCAGGAGCTTCTGCAGATGGTGGGGAGGGGACTAAAATTCAACAGGAGGAGGGAGAGGACTAGAACTCAGAACTCTGTGCTCCCAGCCCTTTACCTTCCCCACCACACACCAGTGTCTAGAACAGCATTAGAATCTTCTCTAGTTAATAAGACGAAGCAAGCCACTAAGAAAGAAATACTAGAAAAGGCGTTTTTTAAAAAAAAAATTATAGAGTTGCAGTGGTGGCCAAAATTGTGGAAACCTTTTGGGAAAAGTCTATTTTTTTGAGGTTTGATTTATTTTAATCTTTTATTTTATTAGTCATATTTCTATGCCGCCCACTCTCCGAGGACTCTGGGTGGCTTACACCAAAGACAGTATACTAAATAGCATATTGCCCCCCTAACAATCTGGGTCCTCATTTTACCCACCTCGGAAGGATGGAAGGCTGAGTCAACCTTGGTAGTACAGTGGTCTAAGGCACCCTGTTATTAAGCTGGTTATTAAGACCAGCTGCCTGCAATTACTGCAGGTTTGAATCTCGCCAAGGCTCAAGGTCGACTCAGCCTTCCATCCTTTCTAAGGTAGGTAAATTGAGGATCCAGTTGTGGGGGCGATAAGCTGACTTTGTATAAATATACAAAAGGATGAAGGCTATTGCTGAGCACATTGTAAGCCGCCCTGAGTCTCCGGAGAAGGGCGGCATATAAATCAAATTAAAAAATAAAAATAAAAAAAATAAAAAACCTTGAGCCGGTGAGATTTGATCCGCTGATCTGCTGAACTAGCAGTCAGCTGAAGTAGCTGCAGTACTGCACTCTAACCACTGCGGCTCTTTTGATGGCTAATAACACCACTTTTTTGGGGTCAAGATAATCCTATTCCACTGCTGGAATGGCCTGGGAATAGCCCAGACCTTCACCCAATTGAAAATCTATGGAGCCGACTAAAGAAACTTGCTAGTCAGAAGTGACTCAGCAATAAAACCCAGTTAATAGAAGCCGTCCTTCAATCTTGGTTTCGCATGATAACAGTTGCAGAACTCAAAGACTTGCTTCACTCCATGGGAAGATGTTGTAAACCCGTCATTCATGCTAAAGGTTACCCAGCTAAGTATTAACTGACACGGTGATCATTTTCGTATATCTCGTTTTTTCTCTGGTGATACTTTTTGTATATCTCGTATTTCGCTTTTCTTCTTTCTACTGTAACTGCTATTCTAATTGCAAATCCTTCATAAAAGTGATTGTGTTACATTCTTGATTCGATTACCTTTCCATGGATATATAATTTTATGGTACTACTCCCCCTAAAAAAAGTGGTGTTATTAGCTAAGGTTTAGAAAATACACTTTTCCCAAAACTTTTCCACAATTTCGGCCACTACTGTACACCATGCTTTGAGAAATCTGCAAGAGCTAGACTGCCGAGTTGGGTCATTTAAAGATTAAAATATTGACTGCGCAAGGTTGCTCCAGGTACGTACAACTCCGTTACTTATCAAAAAGACCGCTATCTGACTTTTATACCGAACTGGCCTTGCAAGATTTTCCTAGGCATTTGACAGAGTTGCCATTTTTTTTTTTTTTTTAATTAGATTTATATGCCGCCCTTCTCCGGAGACTCAGGGCGGCTTACAATGTGCTCAGCAATAGCCTTCATCCTTTTGTATATTTATACAAAGTCAGCTTATTGCCCCCACAACTGGGTCCTCAATTTACCCACCTTAGAAAGGATGGAAGGCTGAGTCAACCTTGAGCCTGGCGAGATTCGAACCTGCAGAAATTGCAGGCAGCTGGTCTTAATAACAGGGTGCTTTAGACCACTGTACTACCAAGGCTCTTTTTTTTTTTTTAACGTTCAGCCTTATCAATATCCTCCCTTTTTTTTTTTTGTAAGAAATCTATACCAGGTAGTCCTCCACTTACAACCACAATGGAGGCCCAACATTTGTGTTGTTAAGCGAGACAGGGGTTAAACAAGTGTGCCCCGTTTTTACAACCTGTCTTTGCCACGGTGGTTAAGTGAATCCGTCTTCCTCGTCGACTTTGCTCGTCAGAAGGCCGCCAAAAGGGATCGCGGCGGGATTCAAATAATTTTAACAACCGGTTCGCTGCCCTAATCACCCGTTGGATGGGCGTGGCCATGGTGGGCGTGGCCAGGGGTGTGTGACAGGCAGCACTTAGCCTCCTGCACCCCCCCAGGGAGCAAAAACCGGGGTGCGGCGGCGCCCCTCCCACACCCCGTTTTGGGCCAAGTAGGCCTCCGTGCAGCCTCCTGGGAGCAAAAACGGGCCGTTGGGGGTGGGGGCTGCACCGCAATCCCCCCGCACCCCATTTTGGGCCTAGTAGGCTTCCCTGCACTTACCTGGGAGTCAAAACGGGGGGCGCGTGGGGACTTCGGGAGGGGAGGGGAGGGGCCAGCCAGCAAGTTAACAACCGGTTCGGCTAAAGTGGTGCGAACCGGTTGAATCCCACCACTGCGTGACACACACACACACACACACACACTCCAAGACACTGCGACTGTCATAAAAGCGAGTCGGTTGCCAAGCATTTTGATTCCCGGGAGCATGGAAAGGCTGCAACGGTCGTAGGTGTGAAAAAACGGTCATAAGTCACTTTTTTTTCATTGGCGCGACTTCGGTCACTAAACGAACGGTTGTAAGGAGAGGACAACCTGCATTGGTGTGCTCCTGCGACTTAGCTCTGGCTGGTATTGGAGTCCCCCGCTCGGAGTTGCTACGGTTTTCTCCTCTCTAGCTTAATCTCCTTCCCTCGTGTACCAGCCCTGCTGTTTTCCCCTAACCGAGAGATTACTCTGTTGTTGTTTTTGGCCGAAGCTCTAGCTAGGAGCAGCTGCTGCTGCTGCTGGCATCGTGGCTGGAAGGAGGATCCGCCTTCTCCCTTTTCCCCTGGGGACGCGGAGCTGGGTGCCCAATTCTGCACCGGGGAAACTGTGCTACTCTGCCAAGAGTGGGCTTCGCCACGCAGTGGGCTTTGTGCAGACAAGGAAAGACTCTTTCCTGAGTGCTGAAGTTGTCAAAAAAGAGAGAGAGAGAGAGAGAGAGAGAAATGCTTTATGATCTGGAGAATTTCTTATCGGGTAGTAAAAGAAAGTTCAGCAGTTGGGAGGAGGAGGAGGAGGAAGAAGAGGAGGAAAAGCAGGAGGAGGAGGAGGAAGGGAGAGGGGAAGAAGAGGAGGGAGGGAGGGAGGAGGAGGAGGACGAGGAGGACGAGGAGGAGAAGAAAAAGCAGGAGGAGGAAGGAGAAGGAGGAGGGAAGAAAGAGGAAGGGGAAGAGGAGGAGGAAAAGGACGAGGATGAGGATGAGAAGGAAAAGCAGGAGGAGGAAGGAGAAGAAGGAGGGAGGAAAAAGGAAGGGGAAGAGAAGGAGGAGGAGGGAGGGAGGGTGGGAGGAAGAGGAAAAAGAGAGGATGAGGACGAGGATGAGAAGGAAAAGCAGGAGGAGGAAGGAGAAGAAGGAGGGAGGAAAAAGGAAGGGGAAGAGGAGAAGAAGGAGGAGGAGGAAGGGAGGGTGGGAGGAAGGGGAAAAGGAGAGGACGAGGATGAGGATGAGAAGGAAAAGCAGGAGGAGGAAGGAGAAGAAGGAGGGAGGAAAAAGGAAGGGGAAGAGGAGAAGGAGGAGGAGGAAGGGAGGGTGGGAGGAAGGGGAAAAGGAGAGGACGAGGATGAGAAGGAAAAGCAGGAGGAGGAAGGAGAAGAAGGAGGGAGGAAAAAGGAAGGGGAAGAGGAGAAGGAGGAGGAGGAAGGGAGGGTGGGAGGAAGGGGAAAAGGAGAGGACGAGGATGAGAAGGAAAAGCAGGAGGAGGAAGGAGAAGAAGGAGGAAGGGGAAGAGGAGGAGGAGGAAGGGAGGGTGGGAGGAAGGGGAAAAGGAGAGGACGAGGATGAGAAGGAAAAGCAGGAGGAGGAAGGAGAAGAAGGAGGGAGGAAAAAGGAAGGGGAAGAGGAGAAGGAGGATGAGGAAGAGAGGGAGGGCGGAAGGGGAAGAGGACGAGGACAAGGATGAGAAGGAAAAGCAGGAGGAGGAAGGAGAAGAAGGAGGGAGGAAAGAGGAAGGGGATGCTGCAACGGTCGTTAAGTGTCAAAAACATCATATGTCACTCTTTTCAGTACCACTGTAACTTTGAATGGTCGCTAAACGAACTCTTGTAAATTGAGGACTACCTGTAATCGTGGAACAGAACATGAGGGCTAGTACAGGGGTCTGCAACCTTAAACACTCAAAGAGCCATTTGGACCCGTTTCCCACAGAAAAGAAAACACCGGGAGTCACAAAACCCTTCCTGTGCCTGACTATTTCTTGAGCGGCCACAAAACTAGCATACGTAGTTGAATTAAATCTTCTGTTTTCTTCTGAAACTTAACTTTTCTTGGATTTATCCATGGTTGGCCTACCGGGGGTTGAAAAGCTCAATAAATCGCGTGCCGGCAGATGTAGAGGAGTGAAAGAGCCACATGCGGCTCCAGAGCCACAGGTTGCCGACCCCTAGGCTAGACTCTTGATCTCAAAGGATGTGACTGCTCGTCACTAGACAAACTTTACAATCAAGTGCCATCTTGGTTCGCGTGGATTGGATTTGTTTCTCTCTCTCTTTTTTGTTTTTTGAAAAGAGAAAAATATGCATGAAAAAAATGAAAGGAACTAAACTTATGAAATATGAGATCAGACTTTTTCTTCAACCGTAATTACCATCTTACACAGTCGTCAGCCCTTCCCTTAATCCGCATCTTTTTAAATCGATATATCATCATATCTCTTTTTTTCCTTCTTCCAGCAAAACGCCCATATAAGGTTTCCAGCGTTTCAGAAAAAGTTTTCGTTTGTTTTTTGCTTTGTTTCTCTGACTAAACAGATCGACTTTGCTCTCTCAGCAAATTCTGACAGGCTACACAAAGTTCACAACGGGAACTTCCGGCTTTTCTCTTAATGCAGAAAGGTTTGCAAAATTAATTTGTGGGTTTTTTTTTTTCCCTGCAGAATGTTGCCTTGCTGGAGATTATCAGAAAGTCGATATCTGGCAAATATGCACAAATTAAAATGTAATTCCTTTCCCTCTCTCTCTTTCCCAATCTCTTTTTTTTTCTTCTCTCTCTCTTTCCCTCCCTTTCTCTCTCTTACTTCCTCCCTCTTTCTCTCCTTCCCCCTCTCTTCCCCTCTCTCTTACTTACCTCTTTTTCTTTTTCCCTTTCTTTCCCTTTTCTCTTTCCCTCCCTTTCTCTCTCTTACTTCCGCCTTTTCTCTCCTCCCCCTCTCTTCCCCTTTCTCTCTTACTTCCCTCCTCTTTCTCTCTCTTTCCCCTCTTTTTTCTTTCCTTCTCTTTTTCCCTTCTTTCTCTCTTTCCTTCTCTCTCTTGCCCTTCTCTTTCCCTCTTTCTCTCTTACTTCCCCCTCTTTATTTCCTTCTCTCTATCCCTTCCCCTCTTCCTCACTTTCCCCTTCTCTTTCTTTCATTCTCTCTTTCCCTCTCTTTCCCTCTATCTTACTTTCCCCCTTTCTCTCTTTCCCCTTTCCCTATCTTTCCCTCTTTCTTACTTCCCCCATTTCTCTTTCTTTCCTTCTCTCTCTACCCCCCTTCCTCACTTTCCCCTTTTCTTTCTTTCCTTCTCTCTCTTTTCCTCTCTTTCCGTCTTACTTTCCTCCTTTCTCTCTTTCCCCTTTCCCTCTCTCTCTTTCCCTCTTATTTCCCCCTTTTCTCTTTATTTCCTTCTCTCTCTACCCCCACTTCCTCACTTCCCCCTTTTTCTCTTTCTTTCCTTCTCTCTCTTTCTCTCTTTCCCTGTCTTACTTTCCCCTTCTCTCTTTCCCATTTCCCTCGCTCTCTTTCCCTCTTCCTCCCTCTTTTTCTCTATTTCCCCCTCTCTCCCCCTTGCTCTCTCTTTCCCTTTCTCTTTCTTTCCTTCTCTTTCTCTCTCTCTCTTTCTCTCCCTCCCTCCTCCCTTTTTTATAATACCTCCCAAAGTCACCCAAATCAATCAATCAATCAACCCCACTCCTTGAACCCCCAAATCCCTTGTCCACGCCAAAATACATTTCTTGTATTCAATATTTTCTGCGCGATCGATGCAGGCGGATTAAGTCGCTGTTTCTCCCCCTTGGCAACGTTAAGATGGGTGGACTTCAACTCCCAGAATTCCTCAGCCAGCCATGCTTGGAAGAAGCCAAGTAGGGTCAAAGGAAAAAAAACTCTCAAGAAATGTCAGGATTGTAAACTAAACTAAGAAACTGGGGGGATTAAAACAAAAATCTCAGAATTCCACTTGACTCTTAACCTTACCTGACCCAAGGAAAACGTTAGTCAGTTTCCTCGCATTTTCAGGAATGTATGAGCGGGTTTCTCCGTAGCTTGAAACGAAAAATAGGATCTGTGTTTTTCTCCGCTAAAAACTGCACATCAGGAAAAAGGATGAATTGAAGCTACAACCCTACACACGCTTATTTAGGAATAAGTCTGAATTGATTCAGTGAAACCTTCCGAGTAGGCCTCTCTCTCTCGCGCGCGCTTCCTCTTTCCTAATCTTCCAGCAGAATTCTGATTACGAGGGGAATAAAAACCCTGACGCAAATGCAGGATCGGATGTCACGCTTGTTTGCTTTTAAATGTTGCTTATGTTGCAAGAATTAAACATTGAGCGCACCAAGTCCACTCTCTAGAGCCATATCTGGAAGTGTCGTGCTTTCTGACCACCTCACCTGCAAATATTCTGAATAGTCGGCGTCAAAAAAAAAAGCCCCATTCACTTTGGTTATTAGGCTTCTCTATTCTGGTGAGCAGAATAATTCACCTGCAAATAAGATAGCTTCCTCCCTTCCTTTATCCCTCCCTCATTCCCTTCAAATAACCCTTCCTTCTTTCCTATTCTTTCAAGCAAATCTTCCTTCCTTCCTTCCTTCCTTCCCCTCCCTCTCCTCCTGCAAATAACCCTTTCTTTCTTTCTTTCTCTTTCTTTCTTCCTTCCTTCCTTCCTTCCTTCACCTCCCTCTCCTCCTGCAAATAACCCTTTCCTTCTTTCTTTCTTTCTTTCTTTCTTTCTTTCTTTCTTTCTTTCTTTCTTTCTTCTTTCTTTCTTTCTTTCTTTCTTTCTTTCTTTCTTTCTTTCTTTCTTTCTTCCTTCCTTCCTTCCTTCCTTCCTTTACCTCCCTCTCCTCCTGCAAATAACCCTTCCTTCCTTCCTTCCTTCCTTCCTTCCTTCCTTCCTTCCTTCCTTCCTTCACCTCCCTTCCCTCTTCCTTTCTTTCCTGTTTTTTTTTTTTTTAATTTGATTTATATGCCTCCCTTCTCCGGAGACTCAGGGTGGCTTACAATGCTTTAAGCAATAGCCTCCATACTTTTGTATATTTATACAAAGTCAGCTTATTTCCCCCACAAACTGGGTCCTCATTTCACCTACCTTAGAAAGGATGGAAGGCTGAGTCAACCTTGAGCCTTGGCGAGATTCGAACCTGCAGTAATTGCAGGCAGCTGGTCTTAATAACCAGTTTAATAACGGGGTGCCTTAGACCACTGTACTACCAGGGCTGTAAGTAAATCTTCCTTCCTTCCTTCCTTCCTTCCTTCCTTCCTTCCTTCCTTCCTTCCTTCCTTCCTTCCTTCCTTCCTTCCTTCTTTCCCTTCCTCCCTCCCTCCTTCCTTCCTTTCCTTCCTTCCTATATCCCTCCCTCATTCCCTTCACTCTTCCTTCTTTCCTCTTTTAAGCAAATCCTTCCCTCCCTCCCTCCTTTCCAAAAAAAACCCCCAGAACCACCAATTCAACATTATTTCCAGAAAGGAGCACCTCTTTGAGAGGACTTGAGAGCTTAAAACCATTTCAAGATGACCGAGGCCACACCATTCAACTGGTGTCCTCAGGACACCGGAGACACTGGGCTCCTGCCTTGCCTTCCAAAGAGAGAGAGAAAAGAGAGGGAGCGGGAGAGGGAGAGAGAGAGAGACGGAGGGAGGGAGGGAAGGAGAGAGAGAGAGAGAGAGACACGAAGGGATGGAAGGAGGGAAGGGGGGAGAGAGAGAGAGAGACACGAAGGGATGGAAGGAGGGAAGGAGAGAGAGAGAGAGAGAGGAGGGTTCCCCCCACCCCACAAAGGATGAGGTCCCGACCTTAACCCCAATCAGCTCTTTTTAAAGTCTCCATCATCAACAACATCCCAAACCACCTTGGCACATTCCGTTCTTTTTTGGACAAAACGCCTCCCGTTTCTACGCACCAGATTGCAGCTCAGTATAGAAGACCACAGTGTCCATGATTTAAGACACAGATTTTTGTGGTATTTCTGCCTCTAGCCCGCCCCCCCCGCCCCCACTAGATCTGCTATTCTGAAATCTTGCCTCCCCTCTAATTCCTCAACTTCTCTCTCTCTCTGTGTGTGTGTCCCTCTTTATTCTCTTTCTCTCTGTGTCCCTCTTTCCTTCTCTCTGTCCTTCTTTCTCTCTTTCTCTCTCTCTTTCTGTCCCTCTTTTCTCTCTCTGTTTCTCTCTCTGTCCCTCTTTCTCTGTCTCTCTCTCTGTCTGTTTCTCTCTCTCTCTGTCCCTCTTTCTCTGTCTCTCTTTCTCTGTCTCTCTCTCTCTGTTTCTCTCTGTGTCCCTCTTTCTCTCTCTCTCTGTCCCTCTTTCTCTCTGTTTCTCTCTGTGTGTCCCTCTCTCTCTCTCTCTCTGTCTGTCCCTCTTTCTCTCTCTCTGTCTGTCCCTCTTTCTCTCTCTCCCTCTCTCTCTCTGTGTCCCTCTTTCTCTCTTGCTCTCTGCGAGTGATAAACAGGGCAGGAATGAGAGACAAAGCTTTCTTTCTTTTCTTCTCCACTCTTCCCAGCCCTCAGAAAAATGGTGCGTTTGTGTGTGTGTGTGTGTGTGTGTGTGTTGCAACACACATAAGACACACAACTGCAACGGAGAAGAAACCCCCCCCTCCCTCCCTCCCTCCTCAGACTCGAGGGCTGCAGAAGAGGAGGGGAAGGGGGGGGGGGTGGAAAAAAAATCAAAAATGGGTACCTTTCCGGCAAGGATGAGGAGAGGAGGATGAAGGGTGTCTTGGTGGAAATGCGAATTCTTCCCGGTTGAGGTAAGCGAGGAGGAACGGGGGTTTGTCTGTGGTTACGACGGATCACTTGCACATCCCTTGGAAGCGGAGCGGGAGGGTGGGTGGGTTGAGGGAGGGTTCCAAGCTTTGCCCCCCTTCCTCCTGCTGCTACTCCCGGATTCGTCCTCCCCTCCTCGGCTTGGCACCCCTGCCCGTTTTCTTCGGGTGTCCTTGAAAGGCACCAACGGCAGTCTCTCGCTCGGCTAGCGGAGTTCTCTTCTGACAGGGAGCTGGTTCCTTGGTTACGGTGCTCGGTCAGGTGTGCTTTAACTACTGCTCTGGGCTGGCTCCATGTGACTGAAGCCCTCAAAGCAGAGAGAAGGTGCTCTGAGGTGCATTTATTTATTTCTTTATTATCACCTTTGTCTGCCTGTTAATGAATTCAACGTGCTGAACATACCTAAAGCGCTTGCCTCCTCCTCCTCCTATTTCCCCTCCCACACACAACAACCACCCTGTAAGGTAGGTTTGGACCTAAGAGAGAGAGTGAGACTGTCCCAAGACTGTCACCCAGCCGGCTTTCGTGCCTAAGGGAGGACTAGAACTCACCGTCTCCTAGTGATTGGCCCAAAATAAAACATAAAACACCAAACCAACACTAGAGGGCCACAAGCACACGGAAAACTGAACCCTGTGCTGCCATCTAGAGATCATACACATTTTTGCAGCTCGTATTTTTGTTCGTTTGTGTTCCTAACCATTCCACAGTGGGCTTGTGCTCCAGATAAACCAAATCTTTCTAGACTCTGCCTGATTGCTTAGGATCAGGATGGGATCCCCACCCCCCCCCCAAGATCAAGGGATCTATTCTGAGAACGTAATTATCTCTTCCCTGGGGAGATCATTGCTGCACTTTCCATCTGCACAAACACTTAATTATGGCTTCCTCTGGAGGGTTTGAACGTGTCAAAAGCTGCTACACGTTTCTCAGTAAACAGGGATCATACAGTAGTTCACCCTTGCTAAACTAGCTTGAGGACGAAGGAGAGAAAAGCAAGCATCTCAAATATCAGTTGTTTCAGAAGATTTCAACAGATCCAACAGATTTACGTGCAATCTAAACAGATTTACATAGAATCCTAGGGCTGGGAAGGAAAGGGACCTCGGAGGTCTTCTAGTCCAACCCCCAGCTTAAGGTAGGAGACCTTTTACAAATAGTCCTGGATTTACGACAATTCGTTTAGTGACCGTTCGAAGTTACAATGGCACTGAAAAAAAGGACTTCTGACCAGTTTTTCACACTTTATAACCGTTGCAACATCCTCGCGCCCAACATGTCTGTCACTAAGCAAGACAGGGATTAAGTGAGTTTTGCCCTATTTTACGACCTTTCTTTCCACCGTTGTTAAGTGAATCGTTGCAGTTGTTATGTGAATCTGGGCTTCTCCATTGGCTTTTTTGCTTGCCAGAAGATCGCATGTCTCCAGGACACCGCAACCGTCATAAATGTGAATCAGTTGCCAAGCATCTGAATTTTTGATCACGTGACCGTGTGGGGATGCTGCAATGGTCATAAGTATGAAAAACGGTCGTGGGTCACTTTCTTCAGTGCTGTTGTAACTTCAAACGGTCACTAAATGAACTGTTGTAAGTCGAGGCCTACCTGTATTGAGGGGTGAATCACTTTCCCAACAGCTATCAACTATTCTTCCCAAGACTTCCATTTAGTTTTAACAGATTAACAGAGTTGGAGAGGGACCTTGTAGGTCATCTAGTCCAACCCCCCACCCAAGCAGGGGACCCTACGCCATTTCTGACAAATGGCAGTCCAATCTCTTTTTGAAAGCCTCCAGTGATGAAGCTCCCACAATTTCTGAAGGCAACTTCTCTTCCATCGGTTGATCGTTCCCACCATCAGAAAATTTCTCCTTATTTCCAGGTTGAATATCTCTCCTTGATCAGTTTCCATCAGGGATGGGCTGCTGGGGGTTCACAAGGATTCGGGAGAACCTCTAGCTAAGATTCTGTGCTGTTTGGAGAACCCCCAGATCCCACTCCTGGCTGGCCCCGCCCTGCCCCGCCCAGGAGTCCCCATGCGGCCCGTTTTGGATGCAGGTAAGTACAGGGGGCGCATGGAGGCTCAGGGAAGGCGAAAAACGGGCCTACCAGAAGTTTGGGAAGGGCCAGAAACGGGCCCTTTTCCGGCCTCTAGAGGGCCTCCATAGCCTGGGGAGGCCATTTTCGCCCTCACGGAGGCTCGAGAAAAGCCTCCGGAGCCCGGGGAGGTCAAAAACACCCCCCCTTGCCATGGTGCAGGAGGCCAAATAACCCACACCCACCATGGCCACACCCAACCAGCAATCGGGCAGAGAACTCCTTGCTAAAATTTTTGAAGCCCACTCCTGGTTTCCAGGAAGTTTCCAAAAAAGGTTGACCCCCTCCTCTCTGTGGCAGCCCCTCAAATATCGGAAGACTTGCTATCCTGTCTCCCCTGGTCCTTCTCTTCACTAGACCAGCCATGCCCAGTTCCTGCAATCGTTCATCGTATGTTTTAACCTCCAGTCCCCTCATCATTCCAGTTCCTCTTCTCTGCACTTTTTCTAGAGTTTCACCACTAGCCAAATATTTTATTCTGATACGCATAGGTTCCGGTCACACCACAAAATATCATCCGTTTTACTTTCGGAATGTTGTTTCAACCTTATTCCTAGGATGGTTTATTAGCCAGGCTCCCGACGTCCGATTTTAAACTATTTATCCAGCACGAAATATGTAAAAGCAAAACACGATATTTCAAAACAACATCATACCGTTACAGCCTCTTATAACAATACTGTAACAAACTTCCTTGAATGATACTTATTCTTCCTTTTAGCTTGCTACATTCTTTTTCTCTGTGATACTTGTCAAGCAAACTTTTAAGAAACGCAGTAAACATTTGAAAAAAAAAAAAACACAAAGCCTCTTTTCCCACCTGTCAAATCTCCTGTATTTTTAACAGGCTGGCCTTCAATAGATCCCCTTTTTCCATAACATGGGCAGCAATCAATGAGAGAATATGTAATATATAATAACAGAGTTGGAAGGGACCTGGGAGGTCTTCTAGTCCAACCCCCTGCTTAGGCAGGAAACCCTACACCACTTCAGACAAATGGCTATCCAATCTCTTCTTAAAAGGCTCCAGTGTTGGAGCATTCACAACTTCTGCAGGCAAGTTGTTCCACTGATTAATTGTTCTCACTGTCAGGAAGTTTCTCCTTATTTCTAGATTGCTTCTCTCCTTGACTAGTTTCCTCCCATTGCTTCTTGTGCTGCCTTCAGGTGCTTTGGAGAATAGCTTGACTCCCTCTTCTTTGTGGCAACCCCTGAGATATTGGAACCCTGCTATCATGTCCCCCCATGTCCTTCTTTTCAAAGTCATTATGAAAATGGATCGAAAATATGGATTTTCAAAGGAAAATTCATATTTGCAGGGATGTCTATTTGGAGTTTCCAGGCTATGAATCCCCTATTAATAAAACAGTTGAATCAGGGGTGAAATACTCCCGGTTCGGACCGGATAGCCTGATCCGGTAGCGATGGCGGCGGGTGGTTCGGAGAGCTGGTAGCAAAAATCCCTGCCCACCCCCACCCCCAACCATGCCTAGCTGAGCCACACGATCATCAGAGGCTTTTTTTTTTTTTTTACTTTTAAAAGCATTTTTTCTACCACCTCTTCCAACGAAAAAATGCTTTTAAAAGTCTCTGACGATGCCAGCTGAGTTGCCTGATGGGCAGAGAGGCATTTTTTTAAAAAGGCTCTCTGATGATGCCAGCAGAGAGGTATTTTCTAAAAAGTCTCTGACTATCCCAGCTGAACTGCCTGATCGGCAGAGGCTTTTCAAAGCATTAGAAAAAATGCTTTGAAAAGTTTTTTTAAAAAAAAAAGTTGGCCACGCCCACCCAGTCACATTACACCCCCCCACACACACACACCAAGCCACGCCCACAGAACCGGTAGTAACACATTTTTACATTTCACCCCCCAGTTGAATATTTCAAAGAAATCCCAAACTCCCAAAATTGGGGAGGCGAAGCGTCATCGGCAGAAGACCTTAAAACCCCCTGCAATTTTAAAATGTCGATTATTTTGCAGTGTGATCCGCCTATGGAAAGATTCCTGCCCAGTTTAATTTCTCCTAAACTTAGCTGGTGCATTCATGCCAAGGAGAACTGCATCAGTTGGATGCCTGCGGTGCAGGGGAGGGGAGGGGGGGAGAAGAAGAAGAAGCTGCAAACTTTTCACGGATTAATAAATTCTTGGAGGGAAGGCCAAAAATCATTAAAAATAGCCCACAACCTTGCAACGCCCAAAATTAAAGAATATAATGCAACAATCAAACCAGATCAGCATTCATAGATAAGGATCTAGTACCCATATTGCTAAGATTTTGATTATATTAGACATGCGTAATCGTAAATATAATAAATATTAATACTTTACCCATATTAATAAGATGCAGAAGGGAAAATGCCACGCCTCCCTGGGCAGCAGAGGCTCCTCCTCCTCCTCTCCCTCCCCACCCTCGCAGGTCAAAATAAGCATCTCTGATATTGGTGTCTATCCAACTGCCTGTCTTTCATCTCGCCCCCGCTTTGCCCGGAAGCTCTGCTCTTCCAGCCACGAGGAGGAAAGAGAGAACCCTCTTTCTCTTCCCATCTCGCCTTCTCTTTTCTCCGCGGGAGAAAAAAAAGCAGTCGCTTTTCAGGCGGCGGGGGAGGAGCCGTCAGGCGCTTTCTTTAGCCGCCTTTCCAAAAGGACCCCGAGCTCTTCAGTGGCCCTGAAGGCGAAGCGAAGCTGCCGTACAACATGGCGGCGCTCTGGAGAGGGCGCTTCCGGGTTGAGCCCTGGCTCCGCTGTACGGCGCGGGCTCTTTCAGCAGGTAGAAACCCCCCCCTTTCCCCCCCTCCAAAGCAAAATTGGGGGGTGGGTGCTTGGAGGTGGGCTGGGGAGGGGGAAGAGGCTTTCTTGGGGGAGGGAGGGGTCCCTCATTTCCAGCAGAGCTAGCAGAAGGAGGCCCCTTGCACTGCTTGCACAGGCAGACGTTCAACAGGTCGAGCTTTGCCTGGCCAAAGGCTGCACCTGTTGCATTTCTGCCTGCTGCAGCCTTTTCCCCCCCCCCCCCCTCTGGAGAAAAGTTGGGGCGCAGAGAGACAGGGAGCAAGAAACTTGGGTGGACATTTGCTTTCTCCCCCCCCCCTCCCTTGCTTTGCAAAGGAGCCCATCAAATCGAAGTGGGGGGGGATTCTTGGGGGGGGGTGGGGGGAGGGAACAAGCCAGCACGCCTGGCTGGGTGGGAGGTGGGCATTGCAATCCCCAGCAGCCCCAGTTTGCAAAAAAAAAAAAAAAAAAAAGCAGGCTCAGCCCTATTCTAAGCTGGTCTGGCCTAACTCTCCCTTTTTAATTGGCTTTTAAATTGGGTTTTAAACCTCTTTAGATAAATGTGGATGTTTTTAATCTTTGAGCCTAAATTACTTAATCTGTTTCTTAATAGTTTTTAACTTCTATATGTATTTGTATTTATTATGGCTGTTCACCGCCCTGAGTCCTTCCGGAGTAGGGCGGTATACAAATATGAAAAATAAATAAATAAATAAATATTCTGTTCCTCTGCCTTGGGGTTTTGGGTGGGTTTGCTTAAAAGTTGCCAAAAACTTTCCCAAAACTTGCCTCCACCCCCCCACCCCACCAGGAAGGCCGCCTGATGCTTTGCGGTAAATTTTTTGTCATTTGTGTCAGAAATGGTGTTGGAAGAAATATCCTTCTGGGTTCAGCTCCAAGTGGGGAAAAAGACACTGGAAACATGGAGACTTGCTTGGAAAGATGGTTTAATGGTGGACAGAATCACATGGTTTGAGTTCCTGAACAGAAAAAGGAAGATACAGCGAGTCCCCGGGGGTTTTATGCCCTCTCTGGCTTTGAACTTCCTGGGTCCCAGAAATAATAATAATAATAATAATAATAATAATAATAATAATAATAATAATAATAATAATAATAATAATAATAATAATAATAATAATAATTTTATTTCTATACCACCCTTCTCCAGAAGGACTCAGGGTGGTTTACAGCCTATTTAAAAACACAAAACAAAACAACGATTAAAATTTAAAATCATTAAATAAATTAGGCTCAAATTAAAATCCCAGAAATTTAAAATACCCCAATTTGAAATTATTGAAAGAGTATGCTGATTGGTTGTCAGACTCGCAAGGGGTGGGGTTCTTAGCTAGCCTTGCTGGCTGATGTAATCTTCCCAGGTGCCATGTGGTGAGTTTCTGTCCTAGATGGGTCCTATTGTGTTGCAGATGATGATCCTTTGACAAAGGATTGAGTTTCTGCCTCTGGCCCGTTGACAAAGGTGTGGGGGACAGGAAGGTGGGAGCTGCTTTGTCTTTAAAACATGCTTCTCCATTTCTCATCCAGGGAAACATAATATTCTGCCTTTTTAATATTTCCCAAAATATTTCATTCTTCTAGGAAAGGGGTGGGTGCCAACTTCCTACAATGATGTAGGGTCTCCTGCTTAGGCAAGGTGGGGGAGGGGGGGTTTGGACTAGATGACCTATAACAGGGGTCAGCCACCTGCGACTCTGGAGCCGCATGTGGCTCTTTCACCCCTCTACTGTGGCTCCCTGTCGCTCAAAACATGCTTCACCACCGCCAATGTGTGACACCCGCCGGCACGCGGTTTATTGAGCTTTTTAACCCCCGGTAGGCCAACCATGGATAAATCCAAGAAAAGAAAAGATTCAGAAGAAAACAGTACATTTAATTCAACTACACATGCTAGTTTTTTGGCCACTCAAGAAATAATCAGGCACGGGAAGGGTTTTGTGACTCCCGGTGTTTTCTTTTCTGTGGGGCCACTGCTGTAGATCAACCCTTCTAGCCTTAAACCGTGCTTCCTGTCAACCGATTAACATGGGATCTGGAACCCCCGAAGCTTCCACGAGATTCCTTACCTTTTCCTCTCCTGGTTGAAGAATGTAGTGGGGAAAGGACAGGTTTGTAGTTCTCAGCAGGACATGTCAGGGCTGCAATGGCATCGAAACTCTTCCCTTGTTGATTTCTCGGTTTGTTGAGCAAGTCGGGCAGCTGGCCAGAAATACTATGATGGTGACAAATGGGAGGAACTGGATGGCCTCCAGCCTCAAGTCTGGAATGCAGGCAATGCAGAGGCCCTATTTTAGTTAATAGTTCAGATTATATGGCTCGGACACCAGAATGGGAACCTCATATCTATATATATAAAAGCGAAATACCATTCACGCATCATCACGAAATCTCCAGAACCGTAAAGCCTACAAACTTGAAATTTGGCACGTATCTTCCTCTTGGCTTCTAGGTACTCACTAAGAAAGGATTTTTCGAAATGACTATCAGATCATTAGCATTTCTTATATTATTATTAACACGCTCTGATGCTAAGGAATTAGACGTTCTACTCCCCCTCCCCACCTGAAAAGAACTCTGTTCCAACTGCCACTTGGGCATGGGCATGTCCAGCACGTGACTCATCCAGCCTGCAGGCTGGGAGTTTAGACATTCTACTCCCCACCTGAAAGGGAGAGCAGGGGATAATATAAGAGAGGCCTCTGTGGGGCAAGCCTGAGGGAGAGAAGGGGATAGGATAGGATCAATGGGGCCAGTCTGAGGGAGAGCAGGGGATAATATAAGAGAGGCTTCTGTGGGGCAAGCCTGAGGGAGAGAAGGGGATAAGATAGGATCAATGGGGCCAGCCTGAGGGAGAGAAGGGAATAAGATAAGAGAGGCCTCTTATTTTATTTTAATTTAATTTAATTTAATTCGTATACAGCCCTTCTCCCAAAAGGGACTGTGGGGCAAGCCTGAGGGAGAGAAGGGGATAGGATAGGATCAATGGGGCCAGTCTGAGGGAGAGCAGGGGATAATATAAGAGAGGCCTCTGTGGGGCCAGCCTGAGGGAGAGAAGAGAATAAGATAAGAGAGGCCTCTGTGGGGCAAGCCTGAGGGAGAGAAGGGGATAGGATAGGATCAATGGGGCCAGCCTGAGGGAGAGAAGGGAATAAGATAGGAGAGGCCTCTTTGGGGCAAGCCTCAGGGCCGTTTGCCAACTTCCAGCCATTTCGGGCCTCCGGAGGGCCTCCGGGGGGGTGGGAAAGGCCGTTTTCGCCCTCCCCAGACACCTAGAAAGGCTCTGAAGGCTGGGGAGAGCAAAAAACGGGCCTTCCCCACCACGTGCCATAGGTTCGCCATCACGGGTATATATGGACTCCTTCTTAAGCAGGGGGTTGGACTAGAAGACCTCCAAGGTCCCTTCCAACTCTGTTATTCTGTTCTAACAGTAGCAAAGTAATGGAAGAATAGAATAAACAATGAAAAGAAAAGCACTGGAGGTTTTCAAGAAGAGATTGGGCGGCCTTTCATCCAGAATGGTAAAGGACCTCCTGCTTAAGCAGGGGGTTGGACTAGAAGACCTCCAAGGTCCCTTCCAACTCTGTTATAATGTTACCGTTAACTTTGATAACATTGTCCAAATAATTCTGGACTATTTAATAATCACTGAATTTCCTGAATTTTCCTGGGTTGGTTGCTTTGTAACTTCTTCTGGTTTCTCTGTCCTTGCTGGCTACATGCCATGATGTTTTTTCGCTCTTGCAACAGATTTGGGATTCATAAACTGAAACAATAAATATTTGTGTGACTTATCTCTCTTCCCCCCTTTGTTCGGCCTGAGGTTTTAGATATCCCAAAAGGAAGAAGAGCAAAGGATGTTTGGCGGACTTCCATCCTTTCAGAGATGAAAATGAAAGAAACCCAGAATTGTTTGTGATCGGAACTGTTAGTGCAAAACAATTAAAAAGTGAAATAGATCTTTCTGCAGATCAGGGGCATTTTAAAGGGTGGAAGATAGCTGTGACTGCAACATTAAAAGCAAAGAATTTAGGAAAACTCTAAAGTTAAATATGATTTAATTCACACTGGTGGCTGGGGATTTTTTTTAAAGCTATAATCACATTTTTCTTTCTCTCTGTGTGTAAATGTTTTAAAGCTCTTCCCCACTTTTTCTTTCTGTGTGTGTCTGTGTGTGTGTGTGTGTGTAGATGGAGAGAGAGAGGGAGGGAGGGCGAGAGAGAGAAATGGTAGAGAGAGAGAGAGAGAGAGAGGTAAATAGATAGAGATAGATATATAGATAGATGATAGAGTGAGAATGATAGATTAGATAGATAGATAGATAGAGATAGATAGATAGATAGATAGATAGATGATAGATAGATAGATGATAGATAGATAGACAGATAGATAGATGATAGATAGATAGATGATAGAGAGAGAGAATGATAGATAGAGATAGATAGATAGAGAGAGAGAGATTATAGATAGATAGATAGATATAAATAGATATAGAAAGAGAAAGATGTAGAGAGAGATAAGAGAGATAGATAGATAGATGATAGAGAGAGAGAATGATAGATAGAGATAGATATAGATAGATTATAGATTGATTGATTGATATATATAATAGATATAGAAAGAGAGAAAGATGTAGATAGAGAGAGATAAGAGATAGATAGATGTAGATAAATAGAGGGAGAGATAGATAGAGATAGAGATAAATAGATAGATAGAGATAGATAGATAGGTAGAGATAGATGGGATGGATGGATGGATGGATGGATGGATGGATAGACAGATAGATGTTTTAAAGTTCTCCCCATTATCCTTCTCTCTGGAATACTGTTGCCTTAAAAAAAAAAACCAATGCAAAAAGAAGTTTATGATATGACAATTCATTACCTTACTGCGGGCCACGGACTTTCATTTGAAGGTGACATTGAATAATATCTACCGCTGTTTTAAAATGTTTTCTTTCTTTTAAACAGGGAAGAATGAATACGACCTTCTTGTTATCGGAGGAGGCTCTGGTGGATTGGCTTGTGCTAAAGAAGGTATGTCGATGGGATTTGTGGTGTGGACTTGTCCTCCTCAGATGGGAAATATAACTTAGAGAAGTTAATTTGACTTGTTTGTTTGTTTATATGGCCACTTGCTCGCTCACGGGGACTCAAATTGGCTTACAGGAAATAAAAATAATAAAAGAAATAAAAATAATAAAATAATAATAATGGGGCAACTAAATGGAGCTGAGTGTTTACTGGCCGGATGCTTTTCCTGTTACCGGTACGGAGTTATATTCAGCAGATATATTATCAACGTGCCCAGAGAGAGAAATATCTGCCTCTACCTAGAATCGAACTCACAGCCTCCTGATTGTGAGGCGAGAGCTCCACCTCTAACAGAGAACTTTAGTGCTAAATCTAATATCATCATCATCTTTTAATGACCCCATAATCCCTTGTGGGGTGGAGTATGGATAATAAAATAATAAGCCACCACCCCGGCAACAACACACACTCATACCATCCATTTAATGGACTCCAGTCCGCTTTGGGTTCCTCAGGTTCCGCTGGCAGAACTTCATCTTCAGGGCCTTCCAAAAGATGAGCTGATTTCTGGAGGGATGATGTTCCAGAGGGAGAGAAGGTCCTTCTTCTGGGTCCTGCCAGATATATCTCCTTAGGAGATGGGACCCGCAACATTCCTTGCCTCCCTGCTCTAGTGGGTCGGATGGATGTGACCGGCAAGAGACAGTCCCTCAGATAATAAAGCTATTGTCAGCATTGGAATGCTGGCATAGAGAGAGCAGAGGAGTGCGAAAGATAAACTCTGAAACTTTTGCCTGCTAAATCCCTTTGAAGCCCGGTTGTCATGGAAATGAGGGGAGGGGGCACATTCCTGGGAAATGACGAGGAAAAGAAGTTTGAAGAATGACTTGGAAGACAGCCAATGAGAAGCAGAGATTTGGGGATCGGAAAGGGAGGGATTGGGAGGCAAAAGGTCAGTCTTGTCCGCGCAGAGTCATGATCCGGTGGCTGAGCTCAATTAAAGAAAGATTTCCTTAAAGATTGGCAATTTGGAAATTCATTTAATTTTGAGATAGCACCGCAGTCTGACAGCTATATTAACAAAATCTAGCAAGTCTCAGAGGGCAATTCTTCCCCATCTCCTTTACAGCTTGACAAACTAGGGAGGATCCCTTCTAAGCATCTTTCTCCACCTACCATGTTTCCCCGAAAATAAGACCCTGACTTATATTTTTCTGAACCCTGAAATAAGCGCTTGGCCTTATTTTTGGGGAGGTCTTATTATTTTGGGGTGCGTGGAGCATCCTCTTGTCGTCTTACCTGATTTCCAGCTCTGCGTTTAAATATTTTCAGGGAAGGCTTATTTTTGGGGGGGGGGCTTATTTTAGCACGTGCGCTCAAAAGCCCGATTGGGCTTATTATCAGGGGATGTCTTATTTTCGGGGAAACAGGGTACTATACAACTGTGAGCTAAGCAGTCTGTTATCTGAGTAATTCCCTTGGCAGCATCTCTCTTTGCCTGTCTCCCAAGCATCTCTTTCCCATGTACCGCTATAGCTGTTGTTGTGGCCCGCCAGTGGCCAGCAGAGCTGGTGGCAGACTCAGACCGTGAGGAGGTTGGGGAGGAACGTGGGCCATGTACGGTGATCTTGGAGCCCAGGAAAATAAAATCTGTCACTACCTGCATTTCTTCCCCAGAATTGTTATATTTGCTGCTAACCACTAGAGACACTGTAGGACCGGTTTTATTCTTGTGCTGGGATGCAAAGCCAAAAGCGGTCCTATAGTGCCCCCTAACTGGTCAATAGCAAATTGATCAAGAAAAAAGTTGGAAACCACCCCTCGACAACAGAATTTGGGGGGAAACAAATAGAAGATGCTTATCTAAAGTTTCAATTGTCTTTGGACCAGTTTGCTATGACTGTATCCTTTTCTTCAACCAGACCTGTAACTTTTATTTCTCTTTGTTTAAGCTGCCCAGTTTGGAAAGAAGGTAGCTGTCCTAGATTATGTGGATCCTTCTCCAAGAGGTAAGAAGCAAGCAAATAAATCTGTCCTTGTTGTAACTTTAAATGTCTAAGGCTGGCTGGGGAATTCTGGGAGTTGAAGTCCACAAATCTTAAAAATTATCCAAAGTTGAATGCTCCTGATTTAGAGTGATGTAAATATAGGAGGAACATGGTGGTTCAGTGGCTAAGACACTGAGCTTGTCGATCAAAAGGTCGGCAGTTCAACGGTTCGAATCCCTAGTGCCACGTAGCTCCGGTGACTTGTCTCAGCTTCTGCCAACCTAGCAGTTCAAAAGCACGTAAGAAAAAATGCAAGTGGAAAAATAGGGACCACCTTTGGTGGGAAGGGAACAGCGTTCCGTGCGCCTTTGGCGTTGAGTCATGCCGGCCACATGACCACAGAGACGTCTTTGGACAGCGCTGGCTCTTCGGCTTTGAAACGGAGATGAGCACTGCCCCCTAGAGTCAGGAACGACTAGCACACATGTGCGAGGGGAACCTTTACCTTTAGTTAGTTACCTTTAAGTAGTTCTCAATTTACGACCACAATTGAGCCCCAAATTTCTGTTGCTCAGTGAGAAATTTGTTTAAGTGAGATTTGCCCCATTTTAAGACTTTTCTTGTCATATTTGTTAAGTGAGTCACCGCGGTGGTTAAATTAGTAACACAGTTGTTAAGTGAATCTGGTTTCCCCCTTGACGTTACTTGCTCATAAATGCAACAGATGGCATGGTTGGATATAACGGGACATTGCTCAGGACGTGGGAACAAGCCCCACCAATGAATGAGGCTTTTTGTCTTCTCCAGGAACCAAATGGGGGCTTGGTGGGACATGTGTGAACGTGGGTTGTATTCCGAAGAAGTTGATGCACCAAGCGGCTCTCCTGGGACATTCGGTCCGAGATGCCCAACGTTATGGCTGGAACGTACCCCATCGTATCAGTCACGACTGGTAAGACAACTCTCCTATCTGTTTTTTGCAACTTACCTGTGCATAAACCCTTCAAAAGAACCTAGAAGAACTAGGAAGAGGAAGACTGTAGAGGAGAAAGGCTGTAGGACGTTGTCTTCTACTGGGTTGGTCTGTGGATTCATCCATTCTATGCTATACATCTGCCTAGAAGGAAGAGGATTTTTGCCCCAAATAATTTCACTTTCAAATATGAAGATTTTAAAAATTTAGGCTAACCTAGGTCACCTGTTGTGACCTAGGCTTCTGAGTCATTACAATACACAATTAGTCCCCAAAAAACCCTATTTTATTGTAACAGCTGAGAATTACATTCATTCCCAGCTGAGTCCCAATTAGTTGCAAAGAAAAGTCCTTCGGAAGAAGTCCTTCAGGATAATCACCAATCTTTATCTTCTTTGACATCCTGCCAAAGGCCTAACTTGGCAAAGCCCCACGGAGATCAGAAACAAACAAGAGATGCCAACTGGAAACAGAGTTAGCAATGTTGCTGTCCTGCAAAAGGACCAAATGCCTTTGTTTCTCTTTTAAGCCTTATGGGAGTGGCCAATCATCTCCAGGCCTTACTCCTGAGTCATCCCTTTTATTTTAACTGTTCGTGCCTTCTGGCAGCTCTGCACATGCACACACTAGGAACAGGCTTAACGTTTTTGCCGTCGCGTGCTAAAAGCGGGGGGAGTGCGGCGAGGTTGCCCATATGTGTGCCCACACCCATAATTCAATGCGCCCCATCCCTGTGCATGCGCCCCCCCCCTTTTAGCATATGATGGCACACTGGGCCCGGTAGGCCTGTTTTTTACCCTCCCCAGGCTCCAAAGGCTTTCTAGGAGCCTGGGGAGGGGGAAAACAGCCTTCCCCACTCTCCCCAGAGGCCCTCCAAAGGCCAGAAACAGCCATTTCCCAACTTCTGGTAGGACCGAAAAGCCCAAAAATCAAGTGGCCGGCGCACACATGCCCACTGGAGCTGAGCTACGGCAATGCTCACGTGCCCACTGATACGGCTCCCTGTGGCACCTGTTCTGTCCCCGTCTCACACACGCACACAAACAGATAGCCAGGGGTTAAATAAAACTGGCAGACAACAAATTCTTTCGATAAGAGGATTGGCAGCAACCCAGTAGCTGCTTGCCAAGAACTTTACTCATAGAGGGAGGGGTTGTTCCTCCGACAGATAAACCCAAACAAGATACACACAGTTCAAGAATTGTCAAGTCCAGTCCGTATTAAATCCAAGGCAGATAACATTGTTTCAAAGATACAATGTGACTCGCTAGTAGTTAGTTTTGTCCGTCACAGAGTCTGAATGGCCACCTCACCCCCTTTTATCCCCTGTGGGGTGTGGTCCAGTGACTCAGCTTAATCTCTAGCACGCCTCCTTTTCTGCTGCGTGCGCTTGTCTCTCTGACGCTGGCGTGGATCCAGCCAAGACTTATCTTCGTCACTGTCCAACTGCGAGGAGATACCTGGCTCCTGGCCAATCTCTTCTCCTACGGGAGACACCTGAGGCATTGCCAGAGAGGAGGGTCCTGGAGAGGGAGGCCTGGCCAACTCCTTCATGTTCGGAGCCTTCTCCTTCCAATAAGTCGGCCTCAGGGGTCGGAGTCACAACAGCACCTGTGCCATAGGTTCGCCATCACGGCTCTATGCCATCCTATTTAGGCACATTTTTAAGACCGGGCATATGTGGGGAAGGCGTGCAAGCGAAGCGCCTACAGGGAAGGCGCACGGAGCGAGTGTGCATGCGCAGGACGAACCGGGGGTAAGAAAATCTGAAACCCACCACTGTTCCTGTCCTTAAATCCGTTTTAAATCCCTTAAATCCATTCAGCTTTGTAAATTCTCTCTCTCTCTCTCTCTTTGTCCCCCAGGTCTGTGATGGCCAAAGGAGTTCAAAACTACGTCAAATCCTTGAATTGGGGACACAGGTTACAGTTGCAAGATAAGTAAGCACCTCTTTCTTTCCTACGCCTCCAAACATTTCATTTTCATTTTTTTCATTTGAAAAGTCCAGTGTAAAAATGGAGTAAAAGGTTCAGGGGAACATTGAGATGATGAGTTTCTCCCCAGTTGTATCTTGCTTCAGGACGTCTGGCTTCTGATGGTAATTTTGCACACCTAAGTCCTCCTTGTTTACTTGTTTCAGCTTGTTTTTAAGAAGAGACTAGAGCAGGGGTCAGCAACCTGCAGCTCTGGAGCCGCATGTGGCTCTTTCACCCCTCTGCTGCAGGTCCCTGTCACTCAAAATATGTGTCACAACTGCCAATGTGTGATATCTGCCGGCACCCAATTTATTGAGCTTTTCAACCCCCGGTAGGCCAACCATGGATAAATCCAAGAAAAGAAAAGTTTCAGAAGAAAAAAGAACATTTAATTCAACTACCTATGCTAGTTTTGTGGCCGCTCAAGAAATAGTCAGGCACGGGAAGGTTTTGTGGCTCCCGGTGTTTTCTTTTCTGTGGGAAACGGGTCCAAATGGCTCTTTGAGTGTTTAAGGTTGCAGACCCCTGGACTAGATAGTCACTTATCTGAAATGGTATAGGTTCTCCTTCTTGAGTAGGGGGCTGGACTAGAAGACCTCCAAGGCCCCTTCCAGCTCATTCATTCTAAATCTACTATCATGTACCTTATTTTCTCGTGATCTACTTGTAGTTTTATTTCTATTTCATATTTATTTGTTTCATTTCAAAATCATATATTTATTTTATTTCTCATCGTTTCCTAATGGTTGTAGCAAAGGAAGCAAAGATAGCATCCAGGGTGCACCTTGGGTGCAATCCCAAAACATCTGAATAGCATCGGCATTGACACAATCCCCACCAGTCAATTGCAAAAAGGCAGTTTAACTTGGAACAGCTTACATCCCACGAGGGTGTTTTAATATAATTAAACAACAGCAGCAACATCTGCCTATCCCAGGTCCTTCATCAAATGCTTAATTGAGAGAGAAACACATGGAAGGTGATGCAGCTGGCTTGCAAAAGAGTCTGATAAAGGAGTTGAGTGGACCTGTATTTATTAT
Organism: Pantherophis guttatus; assembly: GCF_059756535.1. Taxonomy (NCBI): domain Eukaryota; kingdom Metazoa; phylum Chordata; class Lepidosauria; order Squamata; family Colubridae; genus Pantherophis; species Pantherophis guttatus. Next base: position 9,122,192 of record NC_142079.1, on the reverse strand, counting down.
TACTACTGCTCTTGCTGCATTTATCTTCTTCTCGTTTTCCTCCTCCTTCTCCGTCTCTTCTTCCATCTTCTCCTTCTCCTTTTCCTCCTCCACCCTCTTCTCTGATTCCTTCTTCTCCTTCTCTATCCCTTATTCCTTCTTCTCACTCTTCTCCTATTCCTCCTTCTCCATCTCATCTGTCCCTTCCTCCTCCTCCTCCTCTCTCTTCTCCTCTTCTTCCTTCTCTATTCCTTCTTACATCTCCTCCTCTTCCTCCTCCTTCTCTGTCTCTTCTTCCACCTTCTGCTCCTCCTTTTCCTCCTCCTCCACCCTCCGCATTCCTCTTCCTCCTTCTCTATCCCTTCTTCCATCTTTTCCTTCTCCATTCTCCTATTCCATCTCATCTGTCCCTTCCTCCTCCTTTTCCTCTCTTCTCCTCTTCTCCCCCTCCTTCTCTATCCCTCCTTCATTCTTCTCCTCCTCTTCCTTCTGCTTCTCCATTCTTCTCCCATTATCCTCCTCCATCTCATCTGTCCCTTCTTCCACCTTCTCCTGTCTTCTATTCTTCCTCCTCCTCCTCCATTCTCCTTTATCCCTTCTTTCATCTCCTCTCCCTCCTCCTCCAGAAAGGTCAAATACTTCAATCTGAAAGGCAGCTTTGTGGATGCACACACCATCCGTGGGGTAGCAAAAGGAAACAAGGAGGTAAGGAGCAGTGGTGGGTTCCTCCCGGTTTGGCCCAGTTCCCCCGAGCCGGTAGCGGTGACAATATTACATCACCGAACTGGTTCTGCCCCCCCCGCCCCCCCCACCCACCCCGCGTTATTCTTACCTTTTATTTGGCCCCACCCCCAATCTATTGCTGCCTCCTGAGTCCCAGATGATGGCTAGAGGGAAAAAACCTGTTTAAACTCTTGCCGTGGGGCTTCAAAGGGCCGTCCTACAGCTGATCAGTGTTAAAAGCAAACAAATGAGTAGACCGGTGCCTGCAAAAATACATGAGTAGACCGGTGCCTGCAAAAATAAATGGGTAGACCGGTGCCTGCAAAAATAAATGAGTAGACCAGTGCCTGCAAAAATAAATGGGTAGACCAGTGCCTGCAAAAATAAATGTGTAGACCAGTGCCTGCAAAAATACATGAGTAGACCAGTGCCTGCAAAAATAAATGGGTAGACCGGTGCCTGCAAAAATACATGAGTAGACCGGTGCCTGCAAAAATAAATGGGTAGACCGGTGCCTGCAAAAATAAATGAGTAGACCAGTGCCTGCAAAAATAAATGGGTAGACCGGTGCCTGCAAAAATACATGAGTAGACCGGTGCCTGCAAAAATACATGAGTAGACCGGTGCCTGCAAAAATAAATGGGTAGACCGGTGCCTGCAAAAATAAATGGGTAGATCGGTACAACTCTGCAAGCAGTTAAAAGCCTGGTAGACCAGTACCTCTGCTAAATCCTAAATAATTGTCACATGACCACCAAGTCACGCCCACAAAATAAGCCACGCCCACAGAACCGGTAGTAAAAAATTTTAGGACCCACCCCTGGTAAGGAGGCTCTAACCACTCTACCCCCTAACAGTCCCATGAAGCTGTTAAGGTTGTTCCTTCAGAGGTTGGACTTGGCATGTCCTTTGAACCCCGGGCAGGAACATCCACGAGGGTTTTGTTCAGAAGTTAAGATGATGTTTAAAAATGTTAAGCCCTGAGATAGGTGCCAGGTGCCCATGCAAAGGGTGGGGCTTCATTTGCATAAATGCAGGTGCCATTTTGATTTCTTCGACGGATTCCCCCCTTACGACACCATTGAACCAGATTATTGGGGGTTTGTTAATCCTAGTTTCTGGATGAGCCTAGCCCAGTGATGGCGGTGCCGAAAAGGTTGCACGGAAATGTGACGCACGCACGTGCGCTCACGCTCATCAGGGCTGCGCACCGGTTTCTGGCATGCATGCACAGCCAACAATCAGCTGGCCAGCGCATATGCGCACACCGGTTTTCAGCACTGCTGCACCTGCAAAGGACAGCTGACTGTCAGGCGCGCCTGCGCGCCAGAAAGCCGGAAGACAAACAGGCAAGGCTGCGCATGCTGGGCGACATGGCTTTGCGTGCCACTTTGGGCACGCGTGCCATAAGTTCGCCATCATGGGCCTAACCCCTGCAATTTACCTGGAATCAAAATCCCTTTGAGTGTATTATGAACCACGGTGGCGCAGTGGTTAGAGTGCAGTACTGCAGGCTACTTCTGCTGACTGCCGGCTGCCTGCAATTTGGCAGATCAAATCTCACCAGGCTCAAGGTTGACTTAGCCTTCCATCCTTCCGAGGTCGGTAAAATGAGGAGACTCAGATTATTGGGGGCAATAGGCTGACTCTGTAAACCGCTTAGAGAGGTCTATAAAAGCATTGTGAAGCGGTATATAAGTCTTAAGTGCTAGTGCCATTGCGCCATCCATCCATGGTGCACAGTGGTTAGAATGCAGCATTGCAGGCTGACTCTGCCCACTGCCAGGAGTTCGATCCTCACTAGCTCAAGGTTGACTCAGCCTTCCATCCTTCCGAGGTGGGTAAAATGAGGACCCGGATTGTTGCGGGCAAGAGGCTGACTCTTAAACTGCTTAGAGAGGGCTGTAAAAACACTGTGAAGCAGTATATAAGTCTAAGTGTTATTGCTATTATGTGAGACAGATTGTTGACCTATAATTGCCATGATATTATACTTTGGGAGATAACTATATTTTCCCAGTATGACATGAATACACAGGATGGTCTAAAGATGCTCGGTTTGAATTCCTCTTCCTATTTTTTCTTTTTTCTCTAATTATTCCTAGACCCTACTCACCGCAGACCACGTAGTTCTTGCCACTGGTGGCAGACCAAGATACCCCACAGAGGTAACCTTAGTTTGTTCCTACTTGGCATTAACCCGAGTTAACTTGAGGGTAGCTTTTTGGCTGATTTGTGGTGAAAGATCGATTTACAGCAGGGCTTCTCACCCTTGGCCACGTGAAGATATGTAGACTTCTACTCCCAGAATTCCCCAGCCAGCATTTGCAGATTTAACACTCCCAGAATTCCCCGGCCGTGCAGATATTGCGAAGATTTTTTTAGAAGGAAAAAAACCCAATAAACTCCCAAAGCAAATTCAATGCAATTAGAGTCTCATTTAATTCTTCATACATGTTGATCTTCACATGCCCATCTCTTCTAATGAAGAATTCCAGAACATTCTCTCGTAGGATGAACGGTTGAGGGAGCTAGGTATGCCTAGTCTAAGGAAGAGAAGGACTAGGGGGTGACATGATAGCCATCTTCCAATATTTGAGGGGCTCTCACAGAGAACAGAGGGTTGATTTATTCTCCAAAATACCTGAGGGCAAGACAAGAAGTATCAGGGTGGATTTGATTTAAATCAAGTCGATTTAAATCACGATTCAGATCATGTTTTAAATCACTAGTGAAAAGGCTTGATTTAAATTAACTTGATTTATTATTATTATTATTATTATTATTATTATTATTATTATTATTATTATTATTATTATTATTATTTATTGAATTTGTATACCGCCCTACTCCCGAAGGACTCAGGGCGGTGAACAGCCAAATAAAATACATATAAATCATTTAAATAAAAATTTAAGTCATATTTTTTAAGAGCAACTGTCATCTGTCCCACAGCAGCTCTTCCTCTGACCTATTGACTCACCAACAGTCCCAATATTGCAGAAAATAATAGAATAGAATAGAATAGAATAGAATAGAATAGAATAGAATAGAATAGAATAGAATAGAATAGAATAGAATAGAATTCTTTCTTGGCCAAGCATGATTGGACACACAAGGAATTTGTCTTTGGTGCATACGCTCTCAGTGTACATAAAAAGACAAGATACATTAATCAAGAATCATAAGGTACAACACTTAATGATAGTCATAAGGTACAAATAAGCAATCAGGAAACAATATCAATATAAATAATAAGGATACCAGCAACGAAGTTACAGTCATGCAGTCATAAGTGGGAGGAGATGAGTGATGGGAATGGTGAGAAAATTAATAGTAATTGTAATGGTAAGATACAGCCTCATGCTACATAACTAAGCTCCATTTCATGCTGAACAAACTCAATTATGAATGTATCTTCAATACAAAACTATCTTTAGATAGATTTTTATTCCAAAAGAATTTTATTAAAAGAAATTTGATAAAAAAAAAAAATCTGATTTAAATTAAAAAAAAATCCAATGTAAATTTTTAAAAATCCGTTTTGTTTTTTTTATTTTTTTTAAATCCTCGATTTTTATCGACCCTGAAAAGTATCAGATGGAAGCTTATGAAAGTGAGAGGCAACCCAGAACTAGGGAGAAATTTCCTGACAGTTTCGAACAATTAATAAGTGAAATAACTTACCTCTTGCAGTTGTGGGTACTCCATCACTGCAGGTTTTCCAAAATAGACCAGACAACCATTTGACCGGGATGATAATAAGGTCTGCCTTTTGATCAGAAGGTTGGACTAGAAGACCTCCAAGGTCCCTTTTCCAGCCCCAGGATTCTGTTTTTTCTTGTTTTCAGGTTGCAGGAGCCCAAGAGTTTGGAATTACAAGCGATGACATTTTCTGGCTTAAACGATCCCCTGGAAAAACGTAAGTCCTTTCTATCTAGCACTGCTTGAGCAGTGGGAGAATTTTATGTGATTTTCATTGTTATGCAGGCTGCTCCGGGCTTCCTCATCTAATATTTGGGTTGCTAAATAGAATTATCCTTTGAGGCAACTGTTTCTCTAAACCCTGTGATGTCATAGCATGCCCCTGAAATTGTGTGCAGGAATATTTGTGTTTTAAAAAAAAAAATTGTGCTCAAATGAGGATGTTAACAGAAATGGGAACGACAGAATAAATACAAATTAGATAGATAGATAGATAGATAGATAGATAGATAGATAGATAGATAGATAGATAGACAGACACAGAGATAGATAGACAGACATAGAGATAGATAGATAGACATAGAGATAGATAGATAGACAGACAGACAGACATAGAGAGAGAGAGAGAGAGAGAGAGAGATAGACATAGAGATAGATAGATAGATAGATAGATAGATAGACAGACATAGAGATAGATAGATAGATAGACATAGAGATAGATAGATAGACATAGAGATAGATAGATAGATAGATAGACAGATAGAGATAGATAGATAGATAGATAGACAGACATAGAGATAGATAGATAGACATAGAGATAGATAGATAGACAGACAGACATACAGAGAGAGAGAGAGAGAGAGATAGACATAGAGATAGATAGATAGATAGATAGATGATAGATAGATAGATAGATAGAGATAGATAGATAGACAGACATAGAGATAGATAGATAGATAGACATAGAGATAGATAGATAGATAGATGATAGATAGATAGATAGATAGATAGATAGATAGATAGATAGATAGACATAGAGATAGATAGATAGACATAGAGATAGATAGATAGATAGATAGACAGATAGAGATAGATAGATAGATAGATAGATAGATAGATAGATAGATAGATAGATAGACAGACATAGAGATAGATAGATAGACATAGAGATAGATAGATAGACAGACAGACATACATAGAGAGAGAGAGAGAGAGAGAGAGATAGATAGACATAGAGATAGATAGATAGATAGATAGATAGATAGATAGATAGATAGATAGATAGATAGATAGATAGATAGATAGATAGATAGATAGATAGATAGATTCTTTCTTGGCCAAGTGCGATTGGACACACAAGGAATTTGTCTTCGGTGCATATGTTCTCAGTGTACATAAAAAGAAAAGATACATTCGTCAAGAATCATAAGGTACAACAATTAATGTTAGTCATAGGGGACAAATAAGCAATCAAATCATACTAGGAAACAATCAATATAAATCATAAGGATACCAGCAACAAAGTTACAGTCATGCAGTCGTACATGGGAGGAGATGGGTGATGGGAACGATGAGAAGATTAATAGTAGTGCAGACTTAGTGAATAGTTTGATAGTGTTGAGGGAATTATTTGTTGAGCAAGAGTGATGGCGTTCGGGGGAAAAACTGTCCTTGTGTCTAGTTGTTCTGGTGTGCAGTGCTCTATAGCGTCGTTTTGAGGGTAGGAGTTGAAACAGTTTTATGTCCAGGATGCGAGGGGTCTGTAAATATTTTCACAGCCCTCTTTTTGACTCGTGCAGTACACAGGTCCTCCATGGAAGGCAGGCTGGTAGCCATTGTTTTTCCTGCAGTTCTAATTCTCCTCTGAAGTCTGGGTCTGTCTTGTTGGGTTGCAGAGCCAAACCAGACAGTTATGGAGGTGCAGATGACAGACTCAATCATTCCTCCGTAGAACTGGATCAGCAGCTCCTTGGGCAGTTTGAGCTTCCTGAGTTGGCGCAGAAAGAACATTCTTTGTTGTGCTTCCTTGATGATGTTTTTGATGTTAGGTGTCCACTTTAGGTCTTGAGATGTTAATTTATTAATTAAATTAATACGGACTGACCCTTTTAAGCTTAATTTTCATGTGTGTGTGCCTCTTCTTCCTCTGAATATATACCTCTCCTCTCCTTGGAAGAGCTTTATAGCTCCCGCTGCCTTAAGAAAGTTCAAAACATTCTTAAAGATCCATCTCATCCTGGGCACCCTTCTTTTTTTTTTTTTTAACTATTACCATCTGGCAGCCGGTACAGGGCAATAAAAACAAGGCCAAATAGGCTGAAAAACAGCTTCTACCCCAGAGCAGTAACTATGTTGAATTCTACTGTATAGTGCAATATTATAGAGCCTTGGTAGTACAGTATAAGGCACCCTGTTATTAAGCTGGGTATTAAGACCAGATGCCTGCAATTACTGCAGGTTCGAATCTCGCCAAGGCTCAAGGTTGACTCAGCCTTCCATCCTTTCTAAAGTAGGTAAATTGAGGACCCAGTTTGTGGGGGCAATAAGCTGACTTTGTATAAATATACAAAAGAATGAAGGCTATTGCTTAGCGCATTGTAAGCCGCCCTGAGTCTCCGGAGAAAGGCGGCATATAAATCAAATTTAAAAAAAAATAAATTAATACAATATCAGGGGTTTTCGATTCAATTGTATAGAATGTGAAGGATGTGTATTTGTGTTTTATAGTTATAATGTACACAGCAGATGGCATTTCATTTCGTTCTACGAGGTGCAATGACAATAAAGTAAACTATAAACTACGGTATATACTTTCTCCCTTTGGCTTTTTAAATTTCGCCACTGGATTTACAATTTCCATAGAGCCAGCAACGTAGGTTCCAATTCTGGATAGGAAAGACTGTGATTTGCAGGTGGGACAGTGATGTGAATCCAAATAATCTGTGGTTATGTACCGGTGTCCAATTTTCTGGCTGTGTGAGGTTTGTTGCACTTGCGTGAACCACGAGAGGGCAGCAACGGTTCATGTTACAGAGCGTAATTTGTTCCTTCCATTATGTTCCTTCCATTGCTGTGAGATCTTTGCTATTATGGAGGAAAATACGCTTTGTATCCCATATAGTCTGGCTGGGTTAAATGCACGAAGCAGGAATAGGGCTTCCCTTCCCTTCCCTTCCCATTTACTTTCTTTCCTTATTCCTTTCCCCAGTCGTTTTCCTCTCCTCTTCCTCCTCCTCCTCTTCTTCTTCATCTTATCCTCCTCCTCCTCTTTCCCCAACCCCACTCCCTCTCGCACTGATGATGTTACCTAATTGGATCATGAAACATCTGCAAGAAAACAGTCAAACAGAGGCCACCAAGGACCCCACAGTTCAACCCTGAGCTACAAATATTCTCTTCAAATATTCTCTTCTGAGCTACAAATATTCTATTAGTTGGGCTGGTGCCTAGTTACTCCTCCTCTTCTCCTCCTCCTCCTCCTCCTCCTCCTCCTCCTCCTCCTCCTCCTCCTCCTCCTCCTCCTCCTCCTCTTCTTCTTCTCCTCCTCCTCTCCTTCTCCTTCTCCTCCTCCTCTTCTTCTCCTCCTCCTCCTCCTCTTCTTCTCCTTTTCCTTTTCCTTCTCTTCTCCTTCTCCTTCTCCTTCTCCTTTTTCTCCTCCTTCTCCTCCTCCTCCTCCTCCTCCTCCTCCTCATTCTCCTCCTCCTCCTCCTCCTCCTCTTCTTCTCCTCCTCCTCCTCTTCTCCTTCTCCTTTTCCTTCTCCTCTCCTTCTCCTCCTCCTTCTCCTTCTCCTTTTTCTCCTCCTCCTCTTCCTCTTCCTCCTTCTCCTCCTCCTCCTCCTCCTCTCCTCCTCCTCCTCCTCTCTCCTCCTCCTCCTCCTCCTCCTCTTCTTCTTCTCCTCCTCCTCCTCTTCTCCTTTTCCTTCTCCTCTCCTTCTCCCTGGAATGACTGGACAGCCATTTGTCTGAAACAGTATGGAGTCTCCGGCTTAAGCAGTAGGGCTGGACTAGAAGACCTCTAAGGTCCCTTCCAGCTCTATTTTGAACTGAAAATAGTTCAGAGGCCCCTAGTGCGTCCCAAAGAAATCAGGCTCCCCGTCCTGTTAAGGTCTGTTTGCAAAAGAGCTAAACAAACAGTTTTTACGCCGCTGAGAGATTCCTGTGAAAATGGGCTCTGGCCCCATCTTCTTCTGTTGCATGTTGTAACAGTGTCATGCTAGAAGCTCCCTCTTATTTATGCTTTGCATTCTTCAGCTTTAGTCAAAATAAGCCCGAAGGGGTACAGTAGTAAGGCTGTAGTTTGACAAGGAAAGAGACGCTCGGAGTCTGCATTTAGGAACTCTTCCATCAAGGGGGGGGGGTCTTCCCTCCTCCCCTTTTCAGTCCTTTTTTGTTTAGTTTTTTTTTTAAAAAAAAATCTGTATGGATGGTTGCCTTGCAAATGGCCTGGCGTGTGGTTGATCAGTGGCTAGTTTGCAAGAGAGGGACTTCCTCCAAGCTTTGTGTGGTATGAAGGGTGTGTTGTGACCCAGGCCCAGTTCCAAAAAAACAAACAGATTTTATTAAAACATTCTCAGCGTTTTCTAGAATGCACAGGTACCTCGTGGTACCTCGCTCAATAGTAGTAACGGTGAGAGGGATCTTGGAGTCCTAGTGGATAATCATTTTTTTTTTTTAATTTGATTTATATGCCGCCCTTCTCCGGAGACTCAGGGCGGCTTACAAGGCGTTAAGCAATAGCCTTCATACTATTGTATATTTTATACAAAGTCAGCTTATTGCCCCCACAATCTGGGTCCTCATTTTACCTACCTTAGAAAGGATGGAAGGCTGAGTCAACCTTGAGCCTTGGCGAGATTCGAACCTGCAGTAATTGCAGGCAGCTGGTCTTAATAACAGCACTGTTAATAACAGTGCTGTTAAATATGAGCCAGCCGTGTGCAGCAGCTGCCAAAAAGGCCAACACAGTTCTAGGCTGCATCAACAGAGGGACAGAATCAAGATCACCTGAAGTGTTAATACCACTTTATAAGTCTTTGGTAAGGCCACACTTGGAATATTGTATTCAGTTTTGGTCGCCAGGATGTAAAAAAGATGTTGAGACTCTAAAAAGAGTGCAGAGAAGAGCAACAAAGAGGATTAAGGGACTGGAGGCTAAAACATACGAAGAACGGTTGCAGGAACTGGGCATGTCTAGTTTAATGAAAAGAAGGACCAGGGGAGACAGGATAGCAGTGTTTCAATATCTCAGGGGCTGCCCCAAAAAAGAAGGAGTCAAGCTATTTTCCAAAGCACCTGAAGGCAGAAGAAGAAGCAACAGAGGGAAACTGATCAAGGAGAGAAGCAACTTAGAACTAAGGAGAAACTTCCTGACAGTGAGAACATTTAATCGGTGGAACAACTTGCCTCCAGAAGTTGTGAATGCTCCAACACTGGAAGCTTTTAAAAAGATGTTGGATAACCATTTGTCTGAAGTGGTGTAGGGTTTCCTGCCTGGGCAGGGGGTTGGACTAGAAGACCTCCAAGGTCCCTTCCAAGCTCTGTACCAAGATCGATTGTTCTGCCGAACATTTCTCGTGGATGGCTTCAGATAAAATCCCCGCAGGCACATTCTTTCCTCTGTAAAGGATCTCCCTCGAGAAGCACATTGTTGCTCGCCTCCTCCTCCTCCTCCTCCTCCATCTCCGAAATGGAATGACATTATTAGTACCTGTAAGGATTAGCGGTGACATCGGCATTGTCTCGCCTGGCTCGGCCACCCGCGTTTTAAGTTTGTCTTCTGGAGGCGCTGTCACTTCGGCGCACGGCGCATTCTTTCCATTTTTTTTTTCTTTTGGCAAAGGGTGGGTGGGTGGGTGGGTGGGGGAGATCTCTGGGAAGGGGATGGGGGTTGGAATCCTGCTTGCAAATTATCCGTATTCAATGGGGGAGGATCAGGGATGGACTGTATCCAAACCTCACCTCCGTTTTTTTTACTTTTTTTTTTTTGCTGTCTTTTTTTTTTTAATGTTTTGTTTGCAAAAGGAATTCTTTCTCCTGCATTTGTCTCGTTTTCTTTCGCTCTTCTTCTTCTTCTTCTTTATTTTGACAGGCTTCAGCTTGCCCCAAGGTTTCAGATCTGGACGGTCCTTTTATCTAGGGTGGGGGGGGGGTCTGCCTGCCTTTGCATGTGCTCTTAATGGGTTGTTCTAGCATCCGATGTGATTTACCACCCCCACCCCCCTTTTTTTTTCTTTTAACCGTTTGGCTGCTGAAATTCTGGTTTGCCGAGTGGATTGCGGGTGGCCTAGAGGCGGAGCTCTTGCCTCACAATCAGGAGGTTGTGAGTTCGGTCCTAAGTAGAGGCAAATGTAGGGTCTCCGGGTTGGGCTAGATGACCGAGGTCCCTTCCAACTCTGATTAATCTGTTAAAATAGGTTTCAGAGAGGACTTTTTTTTTCCTGATGCTTGGATGGATCACGTGCCCTCAAGGACATACAATCATAGGGGCCTCAAGAGGTCTTCTAGTCCAACCTCAAGGCAAGAGAGCTTATGCCAGCGGTGTCTTCAAGAGAACAGCTTTTGAGGTTTTACAGATTAGCAGAGTTGGGAGGGACCTTGTAGGTCATCTAGTCTAACCCCCCCAGCCAAGCAGGAGACCCTACACCATTTCTGACAGATGACAGTCCAGTCTCTTCTTGAAAGCCTCCAGTGATGAAGCTCCCACAACTTCCAAAAGCAACTTCTGTTCCATTGGTTGATTGTTCTCAATGTCAGAAAATGTCTTCTTATTTCCAGGCTGAATCTCTCCTTGGTCAGCTTCCATCCATTATTCCTTGTCTGGCCTTCGGGTGCTTTTGGAAATAGCTTGAGGTGATACTGGAGAGCTAAGATGATCCTGGTTTCCAAGGCAGGCAAGCTGAGGTAGAACATAGAATCATAGGGCTGGAAGGGGCCTCAAGAGGTCATCTAGTCCAACCCCTTGCTCAAGGCAGGCGAGCTTATACCATCCAGTCAAATAGCTATCCGGTCTATTTTTGAAAACCTCCAGTGATGGAGCACCCTTCTTGGAGGCAAGTCGTTCCACTGATTAATCGTTCTAAGTGTGACTTTCTGATTTTTTGCTGGGCCTCATAGTAGAGCTGAAGTTAGACTTCACTTAGCAACTGTCTTACTTAGCATTGGAAATTTTGGGCTCAATGACGGTCATAAGTCGAGGACTACCTGGGCTTTGATCCCCTTCTGAAATTTAATAAAATCTGTTTGAAGAACAAGCAGCCAATTGTTTCAATTCTGGACCGTAGGCGCCAACATAATTTGATTTTTAATTTCTTTTTTTTTTTCTCTCTCTCTCTCTCTGTTCCTTCAACAGGTTGGTTGTGGGCGCCAGCTGTATCTTTTAAACTAAGCTGCATGATTGTGATGTTGTGGTGGCCTCCTGCCACTTAGACGGCTTGTGCCGTTTCCTGCACGTCGAAATTGTCGTTAAGCAGAGCACCACAAGAGATTTATTCAGTGGTTCGAAGACACACCTCCATTTGCAATTCCATCAGGCTATCATACCTTTTAAAATATGACACAGCCGGATTGTATATTTGTGTTGATTGTGCGGTTGGACCACCAGCCACATAAATTTAAAGCAGGGGTGAAATCCAACAGGTTCTGGAGAACTGGTAGCGGAAATTTTGAGCGGTTCAGAGAACCAATAACGGAAATTTTGAAAATGGAGCGGAATTATTTTTCCTTGATCCGGACGCTCGCTAGATGTTTCCCTCGAGTGCGCCGGCTTTCTCACCGGCCTCGGATTGGACGCTACCGTGATGATCAGGAGCATCCCGCTTCGAGGATTTGACCAGGTAGCTTCTCCCGCTTCTACAGGTAGTCCTCGACTTACAACAGTTCATTTAGTGACCGCTCAAAATTACAACGGCATTGGGAAAAAAAGGGACTTAAGGCCGTTTCCCACTCTTTATGACCATCGCAGCTTCCCCGCGATCGAATTTCAGACGCTTGGCAACTGGTTCATACTTACGACGGTTGCAGCGACCCCCGGGGGGATGGGTGTCACATGATCCCCTTTTGCGACCTTCAGACAAGCAAAGTCAAAGGGGAAGCCCGACTCACTTAACAACCATAATGCTGACTTAAAAACTGCATTGATTCACTTAACAGCTGTGGCAAAGAAGGGCGTTAAAGGGGGCAAAATTCACTTAAGAAATGTTTCGCCTAGCAATGGAAATTTGGGGCTCATGGTTGTAATTCGAGGACTGCCTGTAATCCGCTTTTGATCCCTCGTCGATCCTTTCCTGGCGTGCCATCACAGTGTGAGCAGAAGTCATCGGATCACCTGACTCATGGGCTGATTCACTACAGATAGTCCTCGACTTACGACAGTTCCTTTAGCGACCATTCAAAGTTACAACATCCCTGAAAAAAAGTGACTTAGGACCGTTTTTCACACGCCTAAGCATTGCAGCAATCCCCATGGGGTTGCATGATCAAAATTCAGAAAATTGGCAACTGACTTGTACTTATGACGGTTGCAGTGTCCCCGGAGGGGGGGTGTCCTGCGATCCCCTTTTTGTGACCTTCTGTCAAGCCAAGCCCATGGGGAAGCCAGATTCACTTAAGAACCAGGTGACTAGCTTAACAACGGCACTGATTTGCTTAACAACTGCAGAAAATGGGGCAAAGCTCACTTAAGAAATGTCTCGCTTTAGCGACCTAAATTTGGGGCTCCATTTTGGTCGTAAATCGAGGACTACCCGTATTAAGAAGTAGCATATATAAAACCACAGAAGAGTGGTGCGGTGGCCTAGAGGTGGAGCTCTCGCCTCACAGTCAGGAGGCTGTGAGTTCGATCCTAGGTAGAGACGCTGGGCATAATGAGAATAGATCTGAACAAAACTCCGCATTGGTGACAGGAAAGGCATCCGGCCAGTAAAACACTCAGCTCCATTCAGTTGCCCAGACTCCACCCCGCAAGGGATGATGGGGTCGTTAAAAGATGATGATGATATATAAACCACAGAGAGAGACACATACCCCTTGCCCTGAAGGCTTTCCACAGATTAAAACTCGTGTCACCATTGTCTCTTGTTAGCAAATGGCTAATCTGGTGACGAGCCACATGGAAGCATCCGGCACCCGGTTTCTAAAGAAATGCAGCCCAACTAAAATCAAGAAGCTAGACAACGGCCGGCTGCGGGTGACGTGGAAATACGCGGACTCCGGCAAAGAAAAATCGGATGAGTTCGATACGGTGATGTGGGCCGTAGGTAAGAACCTACCTGTAAAAACCGCTTCGCTCTGGGTCAGTGAAGTCAGCGCTTGCTAGCTTGAATTTCCGAATTGTGCTTTTGCATGAATGATCTCTTGGGTGCCGCACCCAGGTAGTTCTCAACTTACGGCCATTTGTGTAGTGACTGTTCAAAGATACGACGCTTGTATCTTTCCATTATATCAGGGTGGATTTGATTTAAATCGAGTCGATTTAAATCACAATTTAAACCATGATTTAAATCACTAGTAAAAAGGCTTGATTTAAATCAACTCGATTTAAATCATAATTTTGAAAGAGCCACTGTCATCTCTGCTACTCCTTTGACCCACTGTTGACTCACCGATAGTCCCAGTGTTGCAGAATATACAGCCTCCTGCTACATAACTAAGCTCCATTTCATGCTGAATAAACTAAATTATGTATGTATCTTAAATAGAAAACTATCTTACGATAGATTTTTACCCCAAAAGTTTTTTATTAAAATAAATTCGATTAAAATCAAAAAAATCCGATTTAAATCAAAAAAATCTGATTTTTTAATATTTTTTTTAAAAAAATCATTGGTTTTTATCCACCCTGCATTATATTTACTTGTTTCCTAGTATGATTTGATAGCTTATTAGTAACCTTGACTATCACTAAGTGTTGTATCTTTTTATTTTTGATGAACGTATTTTATTCTCCTTATGTACACTGAGAGCTTATGCTCCTAAGACAAATTCCTTGTGTGTCCAATCACACTTATTTGTTTGTTTGTTTGTTTGTTTGTTTATTTATTTATTTATTTATTTATTTATTTATTTCATTTATTAAATTTTTATACCACCCTTCTCCCGAAGGACTCAGGGCAGTGAACAGCCAAGGTTAAAATATATACAGTATGAATATTAAAATAATTTAAAAAATAATTAAATCCAATTTGGCTTCCCAACTTGGCCAATAAAGAATTCTGTTCTATTCTATTCTATTCCATTCCATTCCATTCCATTCCATTCCATTCCACATATTCTATTCTATTCTGTTCTATTCTATTCTATTCTATTCTATTCTATTCTATTCTATTCTATTCTATTCTATTCTATTCTATTCTATTCCATTCCATTCCATTCCATTCCATTCCATTCCATTCCACATATTCTATTCTATTCTATTCTATTCTATTCTATTCTATTCTATTCTATTCTATTCTATTCTATTCTATTCTATTCCATTCCACATATTCTATTCTATTCTATTCTATTCTATTCTATTCTATTCTATTCTATTCTATTCTATTCTATTCTATTCTATTCTATTCTATTCTATTCTATTCCATTCCATTCCATTCCATTCCATTCCATTCTTAGCTGCCCTCCCCAAATCATTGCCTTGCCTTGATTCTCTTCTAGCTTCCCCCACCAGATGTTATAGCTTGGGAGATACGTGTCAGCTTACTTACTCATTCCCTGCGAGGCTACAGTCTGCAGGAGCCCTTAGCTTACCCTGGAATGCAAACACAACCAATGTTTTCAGATTCCACCAGAAACTCTTTTTTTTATTTTTTGCTCATTAGCAAGGAGTTTTTCATTCCAGACGTCGGGGGGGGGGGCATTAAGCAAACCAGCTTCCCATCCCTGCTTGCTTCAAATCCAGAGCTAAAGTCTAAGCACTCCACCCCCAAGGGACTTAAGGATTATGTCGGTTAAGGGCTAAAGCCGCCTAATTGATGTGGGATTCCCTCTTGGTTTTGTTTGTCTTGGTGTTTTAATTCTCTCTCCACACATCAACTGCCAGGTGTCTTGCGCTAACAGACCGGGGAAACTGGGAAAGCATTTCCTGCCTCCAGATGTGTCCGTCACAAACCTTGAGTGAAAAGGGACAGCTTGCTGAGAGTGGTGGAGATAGGACTCCCTGCTGAGCCTCCTTAAGCCACTTCGACAACAAACCTCGGGAGTTGAAACTGGGCTCCGTAAATCGAGGTTTGGAGTCTCCTTCTGTAGAGTTTACGCAATGCTACCAGGCTGATAAGCTTCATGCTTTGTGGCATTTGAAGAGAAGGGCTTGTTTTCAAGGAGCTTACGACCCTGAGCAGATCTGAAGAGCAGGCATGGAGATGTCGGGCTGATTGATTGAATCATTGAATGATTGATCACGTTCTACCAAGTTGGCGTTGACTCTTGGCAAACACTTAGCAATAGCGATAGCCCTTAGACTTATATACTGCTTCACAGTGCCTTTCCAGCCCTCTCTAAGCGGTTTACAGAGTCAGCCTCTTGCTCCCCAACAATCTGGGTCCTCTTTTTACCCACTGCGGAAGGATGGAAGGCGGAGTCAACCTTGAGCCGGTCAGGATCAAACTGCTGGCAGTGGGCAGAATTAGCCTGAAATACTGCATTCTAACCACAAGGAAGGAAGGAAGGAAGGAAGGAAGGAAGGAAGGAAGGAAGGAAGGAAGGAAGGAAGGAAAAGAGTAATAGCCCTTAGACTTATATACTGCTTCACAGTGCTTTCCAGCCCTCTCTAAGCGGTTTACAGAGTCAGCCTCTTACTCCCCAACAATCTGGGTCCTCTTTTTACCCACTGCGGAAGGATGGAAGGCGGAGTCAACCTTGAGCCGGTCAGGATCAAACTGCTGGCAGTGGGCAGAATTAGTCTGAAATACTGCATTCTAACCACAAGGAAGGAAAGGAAGGAAGGAAGGAAGGAAGGAAGGAAGGAAGGAAGGAAGGAAGGAAGGAAGGAAGGAAGGAAGGAAGGAAGGAAGGAAGGAAAAGAGTAATAGCCCTTAGACTTATATACTGCTTCACAGTGCTTTCCAGCCCTCTCTAAGCGGTTTACAGAGTCAGCCTCTTGCTCCCCAACAATCTGGGTCCTCTTTTTACCCACTGCGGAAGGATGGAAGGCGGAGTCAACCTTGAGCCGGTCAGGATCAAACTGCTGGCAGTGGGCAGAATTAGCCTGAAATACTGCATTCTAACCACAAGGAAGGAAGGAAGGAAGGAAGGAAGGAAGGAAGGAAGGAAGGAAGGAAGGAAGGAAGGAAGGAAGGAAGGAAGGAAGGAAAAGAGTAATAGCCCTTAGACTTATATACTGCTTCACAGTGCTTTCCAGCCCTCTCTAAGCGGTTTACAGAGTCAGCCTCTTGCTCCCAACACTCTGGGTCCTCGTTTTATCCACTGTGGAAGGATGGAAGGCGGAGTCAACCTTGAGCCGGTCAGGATCAAACTGCTGGCAGTGGGCAGAATTAGCCTGAAATACTGCATTCTAACCACAAGGAAGGAAGGAAGGAAGGAAGGAAGGAAGGAAGGAAGGAAGGAAGGAAGGAAGGAAGGAAGGAAGGAAATAGCATTAGCAATAGCAATAGCACTTAGACTTATATACCACTTTATAGTGCTTTACAGCCCTCTCTAAGCGGTTTACAAAGTCAACCTCCTGCCCCCAACAATTCATGCCTTGGTAACTTGGAATGTTCAAGTTCCATGCACTTGGAATGCTGCATCCAGTTTTGGTCGCCACAATGTAAGAAAGATGTTGAGACTCTAGAAAGAGTGCAGAGAAGAGCAACAAAGATGATTAGGGGACTGGAGGCTAAAACATATGAAGAACGGTTGCTGGAACTAGTTTAATGAAGAGAAGGACTAGGGGAGACATGATAGCAGTTCTTCCGAACTATTTAAAACTTCTCAGGGGTGGCCCCAAAGAAGAAGGAGTCAAGCTATTCTCCAAAGCACCTGAAGGCAGGGCAAGAAGCAATGGGTGGAAACTCATCAAGGAGAGAAGCAAGTTAGAACTAAGAAGAAGTTTCCTGACAGTTAGAACAATTAATCAGTGGAACGACTTGCTTCCAGAAGTTGTGAATGCTCCAACACTGGAAGTTTTTAAGAAGATGTTGGATAACCATTGGTCTGAAGTGTTGTAGGGTTTCCTGCCTGAGCAGGGGGTTGGACTAGAAGACCTCCAAGGTCCCTTCCAACTCTGCTATTCTATTCTATTCTATTCTATTCTATTCTATTCTATTCTATTCTATTCTATTCTATTCTACTCTACTCTACTCTACTCTACTCTACTCTACTCTACTCTACTCTACTCTACTCTACTCTACTCTACTCTACTCTACTCTACTCTACTCTATTTTCTGTTCCATTCCTTACCATACCATTCTATTCTATTCTAAATGGGAAACTCAAAAATCCCCCTCATCCTCTTAGCTGCCCGTTGGCTATCTTCTTCGCAGACCCAAACCCACCCACCCCCCGCCCGAACTGTGGTAGGAAGTTGTTTCACATCCGAGCTGAGATAAGCTTTGTGATTATTTTGGTGGCTGATAGCATCGAGGACAAAGAAAAGAAGAGCATCCTTTGTGAGAAAGGACAGGCAGATAACCGAGTGCCGAAAGGACCCATCAGTGCTTCCAAAGGAAATATCCGTTCTCCGCCTGAAATGAACCCACAAAGGTCTCCGGCCAGCCATTCAGATGGGGCACTGTTGTTTTCTTTTGGAGTTTGGCTCTGGGTGTGTGGCTGTGTAGATGCTGGGTTTTTTGACAGATGTGCTCTCCACCTGTGTTGTTTGTTTATCAATCATACAATCCTTGGCCTCCCCCACCCCACCCGGCTTAATAGTTTCTTGCATTGACATCCAAGATTCCCCCCACAAAAAAATTATAAGATTGGAGCAAAGCAATCCTGGCTAATAGATTTCAATCAACCAATCAATCTTTTACAGATAGATAGATAGATAGGTAGATAGATAGATAGATAGATAGATAGATAGATAGATAGATAGATAGATAGATAGATAGATAGATAGATAGATAGATAGATATAGGGCTGCAGAAAAATCTTGGTTACGTAGGAAAAACCTGGCTAAAAGAAAAACATATATATATATAAAGTTTTATATTTTTTTATTTTTCAAATCTTTCCTTAAACAGTGTGTCATCTGCGTTCAAATATCTCTGTGCACCAACCTTCAACATTTACAACATCATTCACATCAATATTAATTCTCTAATCTTAAAATTATTATAGTACATTAAACAATTAAGCATTATAAGCCTGTTCATTTTTCCTTTTAACATGTCTTCTAGTAAAAATACAATAATAATAACATTACGCATAATTATCCTCATCATGATACTAACAATTATCTTATTTATACCTCTATCTTAACATATTTTCTATTCTTCTTTAATCTTCTCCTTTTATTTCCAGTTTCCCTTTTTACTCTCTAACCATCGATAGAATACTTCCCGTATCATATAATATTCAGTTTGTTCTTTCTCCTTAATTGCTAATGTTAGTCTGTTCATTTCTCCACATTCTAATGTTTTCCTAATCCTCTTCTCCTCAATAAGAATCTCTTCACTTTTCCAATGTTGTGCAAACACAATTCTAGCTGCAGTTTAAACATGGATAATTAAATAAGTATTCTCTTTGTTATAACTTTCGGGTAGAATCCCCAGCAAAAATATTTCTGGTTTTAGCTCAATGCGTTGTTTTGTCATATTTTCCAACCGTGTCTTTATTTTTGTCCAATATAACCAATCAATCTCCTGATTTTGGTCATTGTTCCACAAGTAACTGGCAGTGGCGTTCTATGAGATTGTCTCTCCCACACACACACACACAAATATACAACTAATATTATTGTTGTGAGATTTATGTCCTGCCTCTATTCTGTATAACCCAGGGTAGTGTATATCATGTTTTCAGTTAGCCTTGACTTTGCTGGTACGTAGGTCAAGTTAAGTTGAGTTCCAGATTGATGGGATGCAATCGATTTTAATGGATGACTCCATCTCCAGTTTAATTGTGTTAGTTTTAAAGGGATGTGTTGTTTTTCTTTTGGAGTTTTGATTAATGGATTTTCAATGCTGCCCAGAGTCACAATGGACTTGGGCGGCCGTATAAATGTCTTAGATAAATAAACGTCTTAAATGGCGATATTATTGTAAAATTAGAAATAACAATCTATAGAGCCATTGGTAGTGATGGTATCGCCGTTACTTTGCAAGTTATTCCGTTTCCTTCTTTTCTCGTGGTAGTTCTGGTTGTAACAAGTAAGTAAGTGTGTAAAATTTGCAGCCTTGCTAATTTATCCGATTGCTGTTGGGGTTTAACCATATTTCTATCTCTCTCTGTCTCTCTCCTTCCCCTTCTCCTCCTCCTCTTCTTCCTCCTCCTCTGCCTTCTCCTTTCCTCTTCCTCCTCCTCCTTCTCCTTTAACTCCTCCTCCTCTTCCTGGTTCTCCTCCATCTCCTCCTTTTCCTCTTTCTCCTCTTCCTTCTTCTACTCCTCTTCCTGCTTTTCCTTCTTCTACTACTCCTCCTTCTCTGCCTTCTCTTTCTACTCTTCCTCTTTTTCTTCCTCCTGCTTCTCCTCCTCCTTTTAACTCCTCCTGCTTCTCCTCCTCCTCCTTTTCCTCTTTCTCCTCTTCCTTCTCCTTCTACTCCTCTTCCTGCTTTTCCTTCTTCTACTCCTCCTACTCCTCTGCCTTCTCTTTCTACTCTTCCTCTTCTTCTTCCTCCTCCTGCTTCTCCTCCTCCTTTTAACTCCTCCTGCTTCTCCTCCTCCTCCTTTTCCTCTTTCTCCTCTTCCTTCTCCTTCTACTCCTCTTCCTGCTTTTCCTTCTTCTACTCCTCCTCCTCCTCTGCCTTCTCCTTCTGCTCTTCTTCCTGCTTTTCCTTCTTCAACTCCTTCTTCTACTCCTACTCTGCCTTCTCTGCCTTCTCCTTCTACTCATCTTTCTGCTTCTCCTTCTACTCCTCCTCCTCTGCCTTCTCTTTCTACTCCTCTTCCTCTTCTTCTTCTTCCTCCTGCTTCTCCTCCTCCTCCTTTAACTCCTCCTCCCCCTCTTCCACCTCCTCCTCCTCCTCTTCCTCCTGCTTCTTCTCCTCCTCTTTCCCTCCTCCTCCTCTCCTGTCCCCTTCCTCTTTTCCTTTCCTCTCCTTTCTGCTTCCCTAAAGGCCGAGCTCCAGACACTGCAGCCCTTAAACTGGATCGTGTGGGTGTGAAAATCAATCCTGAAACGGGGAAAATCCTTGTCGATCCAGCAGAAGTCACTTCAACCCGCCATATTTGTGCAATTGGGGACATCACTGAGGTATAAACACTTCGAATGTCCCAGGAAATTTTCCTTCAAGAGAGAGAGCACCAAGGACCCCACAGTCCAACCCTTCTCTTCTATTAAAAGAGATCTTCCTCTTTTAATCTTCTCATTAATCTTCTCGTCTGTTAAAAACCTATTTATTCCACAGACAGGAGTGACGTTTGAGAGATCATAACAACAAGGCATATCAGATCATTGCTGACATACGACGTAAATTGGCCTGAATAGTCCCATATTGCAATATTTGCCTAAGGCCATTGTCAGAGTGAGGGACATCCTTTTTGCCTTTCCTCTGTAGGGTCACGGGTTTTTGTTTTTTTTTAAAGAATCATCTTTTAACGATCCCATAATCCCTTGCAGGGTGGAGTGCGGGCAACTGAATGGAGCTAGCAGAGTGTTTTCATGGCCGGATCCCCTTCCTGTTGCCAGTGCGGAGTTCTGTTCAGTGGATATATTCCGAGTATGCCCAGAAATATCTCGATCCTCTACCTAGGATCGATTACCTAGAATTTTTTTTTTTTTTTTTTAAAAAGAATGGACCCTGGGAAATGAATTTAGAAAAGGGAAGTCCTAAAATGACAAATAGTTAACCAAAACGGATGGGGAAACCTTGGGACGTTGATTCGTCCTCGCTGCTTCTTTAAAGAAATCTTGTAAAATATATCTTCTAATGTTCTCATTCCTTTTAAAGGGCCGCCCTGAACTAACGCCCACCGCAATCGCTTCAGGAAAGTTGTTGGCTTGGCGGTTGTTCGGCCTCTCTTCCGAACTCATGGATTACGACAATGTGAGTAGGGTTTGGTTTTGTTGACAAAATGGCGGCTCTGGTGGGCATGAAGCGTTCCCTTCATTTTGGGGGTGAAAATAATTTGTTATTATTATTAAAAAGGATCCCTAAGTAGTCCTTGACTTAAAACAGTTCGTTTATGTTCTGATCTAGGCTCCCTTAAAAAGCAGGAAGCAGAGTCTTGGTCCCGGCAAAACCTCTTTTATTTACACAACTGTGAATTCCTTTCATTCACAGTCAGCAAGGCCTGTCCAAACAGTCTTTCAGAGGAATATTTATCAACACAGACCTTATCTCGCTTGGCAAGTTGCCACATCAGTGGTAGGTTGCTCCCGGTTTTGTCCGGTTCTTGTGAACCAGTAGTAAAAGTGGCGGGAGGCTCTGCCCGGATGTCATTGTTTACTATCGTTGCAAACTGGTAGTAAAGGTAAATAGAACCCACCCCTCTGCCACATAACTAGTTTCCAAACGCAGTACAAGGCAAAACTTGGCACAGAGTCTCTTAGAGTCACGAACAGAACTTTCCACTCTTGAAACGACCGAACGAACGAATTGTTTCCTGCAAAAGACCTCTCCCCATTCGCTCCTCTTTTGTTTCCTAGGGGAGGGGCCAATCCCCTCCAAGGTGTGGCTTTACTCCCAAGTCGACCCTGCTTTCCGAGTTGTTCTTGCCTTCTGGCACCTCTGCGCACGCGCACAATGGGAACGGGCTCCAGCTGTTCCTCTGCCTCACTGCTGTCTAGCTCCCTCTCTACCTCCGATGCAGAACCCTCGTCCGAGCTTTCCCCAGCCCCCAGGACTGGCCCACGTTCCTCCCCAACCTCCTTACTGTCTGACTCTACTGCCAGATCCACTGGCTGCCACCAGGCCACAACAGTTTAGTGACCATTCAAAGTTACAAGGGCACTTGTTCAGTGGTGGGTTGCCCCCAGTTCAGACCGGTTCACAAGAACCGGTAGTAAAACTGGCGGGAGGCTCCGCCCACCGACCCGGACATCATCATAGGTGATATGCGCACGTGCGCTTCCGATGTAAACCGGTAGTAAAGGTAAGTAGAATTCACCCCTGCACTTGTTGTTGTTTTGATTTGCTTTTCCGTTTCTCTCTCTTTAGTTTCTTTTTTTTTTTTTTTTGACTAGAAGTTAGGTAGGATAGAAAGAAAATGGTTTTTAGTAAAAGGTGATAGGATTGAAAGCTAGAATAAGTGATAGAAATGAGAGAAAGGGAAATGTTAGTGTATACACTTTTATATAATAAAGCAAAAGTAACAATAAGAGAAAATATGGAATCATTGAGTAACGACAGATTGCAATTTATTATAATTGTGTATTATGAGTAAAAACATAAAAGTTGGTTGAATTTAATAACTATGATTAGTTTTACTAGTTTTATTTGTATTAGAATGTATGACGTTCAGGTGCCACATGGTTCACGCATTGATTTGATATGTTTGTAAAAAATAAAAAACTTAATTAAAAAAAAAAGTTACAACGGCACTGAAAAAAGTGATTTATGACCATTTTTCATATTTACTACCGTTGCAACCTCCCCATGGGCCACACGATCAATATTCAGATACTTGGCAAACTGATTCATATTTATGACGGTTGCAGGGTCCCCCGGGGGGGGGGTTGTCATGTGACCTTCTGACAAGCAAAGTCAAGGGGGAAGCCAGATTCACTTAACAACCGTGTTACCAACTTAACAGCAGCAGTGATTTGCTTAACGACAGAGGCAAGAATGGTTGTGAAATGGGACAAAATTCTCTTCTCAACAGTCTTGTTTAGTAATGGAAAGTTTTGGGCTCGATTGTGATCGAAATTTGAGGATTACCAGTATCTGGAAATAATAGATCCTGCAGGCTCATGTTGCTGAAAAGACCCAACCTCTATGGCTTAATGACTGATGGTGTGGCTTCACCTTCCACCTATAGGTACCTACAACAGTGTTCACCCCTCTAGAATATGGTAGCGTTGGCATCTCAGAAGAAATTGCTGTCCACCGATATGGTCCAGATAACATCGAGGTAGGTGGTATGTTTTCTACTTTATGCTATTCAGCCTTTGGGGGTGAACCAAATTTTTAGAAGCTGGTTAGGTAAGATCCAGAAAAGGTGGTAGACACTTTGAGAGTGGGCTTATGGCAGGCAAAATCTTCTATATACATAAAAATGGCTGTGTGTGTATGTGCGTGTGTATATGTTCCAGCATAACTCTAGAACGCCTGGAACAATTTCAACCAAATTTGGTACACAGATGACTTACTATCTGGAGAAAAATATACTGTGGGGGTAAGACACCCCTAGCATCCCGGGGGAGGGGTTTGTATGTATGTTCCAGCATAATTATGGAACGCCTGGAACAATTTCAACCAAATGTGGTACACAGATGACTTACTATCTGGAAAAAAATACTGTGGGGGTAAGACACCCCTAATACCCCTCAGGGTGTGTGTGTGTCTGTGTGTGTGTGTTCCAGCATAACTCTGGAACACCTGGGGCACTGAAATGAAAAGAAATGAATTATATCTATAGTGTCAATTCACAGTACTTTTGACAGTGATAGTGTGCATTTTGGATTCAAGTTCTCTTAAGATACAGCCTGTTGTGCCTTAAAATGGCTTCTACTGTACAGCACAGTGGAGTTGCCATGGTAACGGCTTCACAGTACTCCACAAGGGGGTTCCCTCTGGTAAGGGAGATTGGGATAAATAAATACCTGGGCAACGGCGGGTTATCAGCTAGTATTTCTATAGAGTTCTACTGGTGGGATAAAGTAGAAAGAGACAGAGAGAGATTGAAGCAGAGATTGACAGAAGCAGAGAGAGAGACTGAGGGAGAGAAAAGAGAGAGAGAGAGATTGAGAGACAGAAAACTGAGAGAGACAGACAGACAGAGATTGAGAGACAGCAAGCGCAATTCAGACTTGCAAATTTCTGTTATTATTCCCAATCTCAATGCAACTATTTTTAGCCTTTGTGATGGAATAACAAACTCTTTTCAGGTATACCACGCCTTTTATAAACCCTTGGAATTTGTTGTGGCCGAAAGAGATGCTACTCAGTGTTACATAAAAGTAAGTTGGCCTTCGTAATGTTTCCTTCGGTTCAAGGAGCTTACAATCTCTATCAGAAACCCTGGGGGTGTCGCACGTACAAGGGTTTTTTTTAAAAAAAAAAAACATAAAACACCTTTTTCTTTTTTTATTTATTTAATTTATTTAGAAAATTTATATTGCTGCCTACTCACGCATGGTGACTCATGGTGACCCTTCCATCTTCCCTCCTCCTCAAAGGAGAAAAATATTCTTTTCTTTTCTCTTCCCTTCCCTTCCCTTCCCTTCCCTTCCCTTCCCTTTTTTTCTTCCCTTCCCTTCCCTTCTTTTCTTTTCTCTTCCCTTCCCTTCTCTTCCCTTCTCTTCTCTTCCCTTCCCTTCCCTTCCTTTCCCTTCCTTTCTCTTTTTTCTTCTCTTCGCTTCCCTTCCCTTCTCTTTTTTTCTTTTCTTTTCTTCCCTTCCCTTCCCTTCTCTTCTCGTCTCATCTTGTCTCGTCTCGTCTAGTGTTTCTGTTCTGTTCTGTTTCTGTACTACTCTACTCTACTCTACTCTGTTTCTGTTTCACTCTACTCTACTCTACTCTACTCTACTAATTCTCTCTAATCCTGGCTAGTTACCAACTCCCTGTTCTTCGTGAATTCTTTGCAGATGGTGTGCCTGCGTGAAAAAGACCAGCGAATCCTGGGCCTTCATTTCGTTGGCCCAAATGCTGGCGAAGTGATCCAAGGCTTCGCTCTTGGAATCAAGTAAGTTTAAAGCATGTCAGCCCCATACCCTAGCCTCTCCCTAGCCCCCCCCCACACACACACCTTAGCCTCCCCCTTCCCCGTCTGCCTTGTTTCTTAAACCTGCTCTTTTAAGTCTCTCCAAGATAATAATAAAAAAAGATAGCGATTGCCATTTTAGTCGGACTAAAATAATATCCAGTGTTTGGGGATTCTTTTATGTTCTTTATTTCCTCTAGTTTGATGACAAATACAGGCATCCTTTATTAATGAAAGCGCAGTTTAGGAAGGGACATATCGGCTTTTGGTTTTTATGTTGACGAAATAGATTTCTTGGCTCTGTCTTTTTTGATCCCTTCCTTCTTCTGCAAAAAAATAATAATAATAATGAAAAATTAGCTTTGCAGTCCAGCTGTTGCTGACTCTTCAACAAAGGGGAAAGGGGTTTCCTGGTGTTTTTTCTTTTTCTTCTTCTTCTTCTTTCCTATTCTCGGGATAATTAACGATCGTTCAAAAGCTTTTCTTTAAAAGAGAGAGGACTAAAACCTTGTTTTGATTACGTTTCTCTCTTTGACAAAGAGGGGATCATTAGAGCTTTGGAGAGGGGGGGGGAAATTTCAAGGATTTTTTTCTCCGCTCTTCAGATGTTTCCCTATTTTTTATTTTATTTTTTATTTTTGGTCCATGGTCTCCCAGTCCTGCCCAAAAGACTGTATCAAGTTACTTGAAAACTTCAGATTGGATAGAATACAATTTATTTTTGCTCTGTGGGTGTAGGTTTGTGTATTCGGGTGTGTTTCTGCGGGCCTTCCTTTTTTTATTGCCAACGCTAACCTCTGGTGTTTGGCCAGAATAGACCTTAAAATGGGATTCAGCCGGTTCAGACAGATTCAGGTAAACCAGATGCTAATTTTACATCTGGTTCAGGAGTGGGTTCTAAATTTTTTTACTACCGATTCTGTGGACGTGGCTTTTTTTTTTTTTTACTTTTAAAACCATTTTTTCTACAACCTCTTCGGCGAAGAGGTTGTTAAAAAATGTTTTCAAAAGGCTCTGATGATCCCAGCTGAGTTGCCTGATAGGCAGAGGCTGTTTTTCTTTTAAAAGCCTCTGTCGATCAGGCAACTCAGTTTGGATCGGCAGAGGCATTTAAAAGAAAAAAAGCCTCTGCCGATAAGGCAACTCAGCTTGGATCCTCAGAGGCTTTTAAAAACATTTTTTCTACAACCTCTGAAGAGGTTGTAGAAAAAATGCTTTTAAAAATTAAAAAAAACAAGCCTCTGATGATTGCGCGGCTCAGCTGGGCATGGGGGGGGGCAGGGATTTTTGCTACCAGTTCTCCGAACCACCCGCTTCCATCGCTACCGGATTGGGTGATCCGGTCCGAACCGGGAGCATTTCACCCCTGGGTTGGCCTTTTCTCCAAAGCACCTGAGGACAAGAAAAGAAGTAACAGGTGGAAAGTTATCAAAGAGAGATCATACCCAGAACTCAAGCAACGAATCAGCGAACACCTAGGAGCAAACCAAGTAATAACCAAAAGCCAACACGGGTTTGTCAAAAACAGATCATGCCAGACTAATCTTATTGCATTCTTTGACAAAGTGACAAAATTAGTGGACCAGAGGAATACCGTCGATATAATTTGCTTGGACTTCAGTAAGGCATTTGATAAAGTAGACCATAACCTACTACTAGATAAAGTAGAAAAATGTGGGTTAGACAGCATCACCACCAGATGGATTTGTAAGTGGCTGACCATCCGCACTCAACATGTAGTCCTCAACGGAACTGCATCTACATGGAGGGAAGTATGCAGTGGGGTACCCCAAGGCTCTGTTTTAGGCTCAGTACTCTTCAACATCTTCATTAATGACTTGGACGAGGGGGTATATGGGGAACTCATCAAATTTGAAGATGACACCAAGTTGCCAGGAATAGCCAACACTCCAGAAGATAGGCTCAAGATACAGAAGGATCTTGATAGACTTGAACATTGGCCACTAACAGTGGTCTAAGGCACCCTGTTATTAAGACCAGCTGCCTGCAATTACTGCAGGTTTGAATCTCGCCAAGGCTCAAGGTTGACTCAGCCTTCCATCCTTTCTAAGGTGGGTAAAATGAGGAGACGGTTTGTGGGGGCAATAAGCTGACTTTGTATAAATATACAAAAGAATGAAGGCTATTGCTTAACGCATTGTAAGCCGCCCTGAGTCTCCGGAGAAGGGCGGCATATAAATCAAATTAAAAAAAAAAAAAAAACTATCTAACAAAATGAAATTCAATGGTGAAAAAAGTACAGTTCTACATTTAGGCAAGCAAAACAAAATGCACAGGTACAGTATATGTGGTACCTCACTCAATAGTAGTAACTGTGAGAGGGATCTTGGAGTCCTAGTGGACAGTCACTTAAATATGAGCCAGCCGTGTGCAGCAGCTGCCAAAAAAGCCAACACAGTTCTAAGCTGCATCAACAGAGGGATAGAATCAAGATCACCTGAAGTGTTAATACCACTTTATAATGCCTTGGTAAGGACACACTTGGAGTACTGCATCCAGTTTTGGTCGCCACGATGTAAAAAGATAACACATAAAGATTCCTTTTTTCCCTCTTCATTTTCTTCTCTTCTTTTGTTCTCCACTTGTCTTCTGCAGATGCGGTGCTACTTATTCTCAAATGATGCAGACAGTTGGGATTCACCCCACCTGTGCCGAAGAAGTGACTAAGTTGCACATCACCAAGAGGTCAGGCTTGGATCCGACTGTCACGGGCTGCTGAGGTTAAGCACCATCCCTGGTCAACCAGGCTGGGCAGAAGCCTCCAGAAGAGAAGGAAGGAGCACATCAACATCTAGAGGTCTATAATGTTTCAATTCTTTCGTTGGTCTCTTCACAAGGCCTTTTACCCAACCCCAAAATTGGGCAGCTGCTGCCAAAAAAGCCAACACAGCAGCTGCCAAAAAAGCCAACACAGTTCTGGGCGGCATAAACAGAGGGATAGAATCAAGATCACGTGAAGGGTTAATACCACTTTATAATGCCTTGGTAAGGCCACACTTGGAATATGGCATCCAGTTTTGGTCGCCACGATGTAAAAAAGATGTGGAGACTCTAGAAAGAGTGCAGAGAAGAGCAACAAAGATGATTAGGGGACTGGAGGCTAAAACATATGAAGAACGGTTGCAGGAACTGGGTATGTCTAGTTTAATAAAAAGAAGGACTAGGGGAGACAGGATAGCAGTGTTCCAATATCTCAGGGGCTGCCCCAAAGAAGAGGGAGTCAAGCTATTCTCCAAAGCACCTGAGGGTAGGACAAGAAGCAATGGGTGGAAACTAATCAAGGAGAGAAGCAATTTAGAACTAAGTTAGAACAGTTAGAACAATTAATAAGTGGAACAACTTGCCTGATGGTAGAAGAGATTATTTTCATTTTCTAAGGACCGCTTCATATTTTCATCTCAGCCAGAAGGTGGAGATGCTGGCTAAGATATTAGCCCGGGAGTTCAGGGATATCAAATGATAATAAAACCGGCAGGATTGCAAAGCAAAACGCCAATAAAACGCTATCCACGGCGACTTCTATTGTTAGCGATTCGATCAGGGTGATCGAATTTCCAGTATGTTTATTTCCCGTACAATTAAAATTTCAATTATCTGAAAATGCATCTCTGCTCACCCCAAAGTGTGTATCGCTTTATATACCGCAATAGAATAGAATAGAATAGAACAGAACAGAACAGAACAGAACAGAATATGGAATGGAATGGAATGGAATGGAATGGAATGGAATGGAATGGAACGGAATAGAACAGAACAGAACAGAACAGAACAGAACAGAATTTTGTATTGGCCAAGTGTGATTGGACACACAAGGAGTTTGTCTTGGTGCATAAGCTCTCAGTGTACATAAAAAGACAAGATACATTCGTTAAGAATCATAAGGTACAACACTTAATGACAGTCGTAGGGTACAAATAAGCAATCGAATCCTACTAGGAAACAATATAAATCGTAAGGATGCAAGCAACAAGGTTACAGTCATGCAGTCATAAGAGGGAGGAGATGGATGATAGGAACGATGAGAAGATTAATAGTAATGCAGACTTAGTGAATAGTTTGACAGTGTTGAGGGAAGTATTTGTTGAGCAGAGTGATGGCGTTTGGGGAAAAACTGTCCTTGTGTCTAGTTGTTCTGGTGCGCAGTGCTCTATAGCGTCATTTTGAGGATAGGAGTTGAAACAGTTTATGTCCAGGATGTGAGGGGTCTGTAAATATTTTCACAGCCCTCTTTTTGACTCGTGCAGTATACAGGTCCTCAATGGAAGGCAGGTTGGTAGCAATTGTTTTTTCTGCAGTCATAAATCATGATCATAGTCATCGTAAAAATATATTCATCATAAATCATAAGGTACAACACTTAGTGATAATCATAGGATACTAAATAAGCAGTCAACGTAAATCATACAAGGATACTGTATAAAACAATACAAATCATAAGATACAACAGTGATAAAAAGAGCCTTGGTAGTACAGTGGTCTAAAGCACCCTGTTATTAACACAGCTGCCTGCAATTACTGCAGGTTCAAATCTTACCAGGCTCAAGGTTGACTCAGCCTTCCATCCTTTCTAAGGTAGGTAAACTGAGGACCCAGTTTGTGGGGGCAATAAGCTGACTTTGTATAAATATACAAAAGAATGAAGGCTATTGCTTAGCGCATTGTAAGCCGCCCTGAGTCTCCGGAGAAGGGCGGCATATAAATCAAATAAAAATTTAATAAAAAAAAATTTAATAAAAAAAAATAATCATAGGATACTAAATAAGCAGTCAACATAAATCATACGAGGATACTAAATAAAACAATATAAATCATAAGATACAAGCAACAAAATTATAGTCATAAGACGATAAGGAGATAGGTCATTGAAAAGATGAGAATAATAATAATACAGTCTTAGTAAATCATTTGACAGTATTGTGGGAATTAGTTGTTTAGCAGAGTGATGGCATGGGGTGGGGGAATTGTCCTTGTGTCTAGTTGTTCTGACGTGCAGTGCCCTACAGCATCGTTATGAGGGTTGAAGGTGAAACAGTTTAGGTCCAGGGTGTGAGAGGTCTGTAGAATTAGAATTAGAATTAAATAGAAATGGAAGAGAGCTGGAAGGGACCTTGGAGGTCTTCTAGTCCAGCCCCCTGCTCAAACAGGAGAACCTATAAGATCTCCTGCTTGGGCAGGGGACTGGACTAGAAAATTGGACTAGAAATATTTTATATTTTATGCTCTGTTCCCAGGAGGGAGGAGGCCATTCCAAAAGAGTAAGAGGCAACTCAGCCTGGACATCATGTGTGATAGAAAGAGGATGAAGTCAGTCCCTCCTTAACAGTTCACAGAGTATATAGTAGATGCAAGTAGTAAACTCCTCAGGCTGGAAAGATTTTTGTCTCTAGATGTGAAACAATAAAGAATTCAGCTTGGAAGAATCCTCACATGTCACTCTTGGTTTGGAATCTCGACAGAGTTTTTTGGCCATGGCCAACTCTTCAGAAAACCATCTGCAATTACCCACAAGATGCTTTTTCAAGAGGCAACTGGACTTCCTTGGGTTTTTTTTCCTTGAAGACATTTTTGCTTCTCATCCAAGAAGCTTCTTCAGTTCTGACTGAATGGCAGGTCATTCAGGATTCTTCTGTTAGAACAGAAGAAGCTTCTTGGATGAGAAGCGAAATGTCTTCAAGGAAAAAACCAAGAAAGTTCACCTGCCTCTTGAAAAAGAACCTTCCTGGATGACTCAGAATCTTAATAGACTTTTCTTTCTTTCTTCCTTCCTTCCTTCCTTCCTTCCTTCCTTCCTTCCTTCCTTCCTTCCTTCCTTCCTTCCTTCCTTCCTTTCTTTCTTTCTTTCTTTCTTTCTTTCTTTCTTTCTTTCTTTCTTTCTTTCTTCTCCAGTTACCTCTTGAAAAAGCACCTTCGGGGTAACCTCAACCTGGATGACTCAGTCTTCATAGACTTTCTCTCTCTCTCTCTCTCTCTCTCTTTCCCTTCCTTCCTTCCTTCCTTCCTTCCTTCCTTTCTTCTCCAGTTACCTCTTGAAAAAGCACCTTCGGGGCAACCTCAACCTGGATGACTCAGTCTTCATAGACTCTCTCTCTCTCTCTCTCTCTCTCTCTCTCTCTCTCTCTTTCTTTCTTTCTTTCTTTCTTTCTTTCTTTCTTCTCCAGTTGCCTCTTGAAAAAGCACTTTCAGGGCAACCATGACCTGGATGACTGAAAATCTTCATAGACTTACTTTCTTTCTTTCTTTCTTTCTTTCTTTCTTTCTTTCTTTCTTTCTTTCTTTCTTTCTTTCTTTCTTTCTTTCTTTCTTTCTTCTCCAGTTGCCTCTTGAAAAAGCATTTTCAGAGCAACCACGACCTGGATGACTGAGAATCTTCATAGACTTCCTTCCTTCCTTCCTTCCTTCCTTCCTTCCTTCCTTCCTTCCTTCCTTCCTTCCTTCCTTCCTTCCTTCTTCCTTCCTTCTTTCCTTCCTCCCTCCCTCCCTCCCTCCCTCGCTCCCTCCCTCCCTCCCTTCCTTCTCCAGTTGCCTTTGCGGGCAACCACAACTGGATGACTGAGAATCTCCATAGATCTCTACAATTCCCCTGTGTCTGTGAAATGAACCTACATTCCCTCTACCCAAGTCTCCCATTGAAGTCAATATCCTTATGCTGCCAATATTTATTTATTTTTAGAGTCACCACCAGGCCAACTCCAGTGAAAGCCTTCTGCCAACCGATCCCATTTCTGGAATGTTCACTCCTCCAATTTATTTCATTGGATGAAGATATCTAGATGGATGTTGATGAGCTGGAACTGGTACCAAAGCCGGGGTAGATGGACACCAAAAATATCTGCTCCTTTTCTGAGAAGTTCTGCCTTGTGCCTTCCAGGGATGGTTTATTTTCAACAGCCACCTCAAGCAGCCTCGTACGGATGCCAAAAAACCCAACCAACGTCGCAAAAGATTTCTTGGACGTGCAGATATTTTGTGCGTTTGAGGAATCCATGCAAAATCAGGGGACACCGGCTGATGACGACTTGTGTATAAATCCACTCGCTGGAGTAGACAGGTTTGATGCTTGCTGGTTCCTTATTGAGCCGAAAGAATTACGTTGGAATTGATGGTAAGAAAGTTCATAGAAGGATTAAAAAATAGCTGTTAAATTTGTAGAAGCTGTGTGGTTGATTTGGGATAACTCTTCCTTCCCCCAAAAATCAAATATGTTTGATGAGAAGAAGGACTAGCTTTCTTTGCCACCGTTCTTAAGCAAGTCACTGCAGTTACTAAGTTAGTAAAAGGAGACACAGTCTCCTGGTCACCCAGATGGCTTTCATGCCTTCCGGGACTAGCCAGCTTTCATGACTAACATGGGACTAGGACTCCCAGCCTCCTGGTGATTGGCCCCAAAGCCACCCGCCCATTTTCATGACTAAGGTGGGACTAGAACTCCCAGTCTCCTGGTGATTGGCCCAAAGCCACCCAGCCCATTTTCATGACTAAGGTGGGACTAGGACTCCCAGTCTCCTGGTGATTGGCCTCAAAGCCACCCAGCCCATTTTCATGACTAAGGTGGGACTAGAACTCCCAGCCTCCTGGTGATTGGCCCAAAGCCACCCAGCTCATTTTCATGACTAAGGTGGGACTAGAATTCCCAGTCTCCTGGTGATTGGCCCCAAAGTCACCCACCAGCTTTCATGACTTAAGGTGGGACTAGAACTCCCAGCCTCTTAGTGATTGGCCCCAAAGCCACCCAGTTGGCTTTCGTGCCTAAGGCGGAACTAGAATTCAGGGTCTCCCAGTTTCTAGCCTAGTTACCTTAACCACTAGACCAAGCTGTCTCTATAATAGAGCGACAGAAACTGGATTTGTCTCTTTCATCCATTTCTATTGTCTCTCTTCGTCCCATCGCTTTCTTGAAAACTTTTCAGCAGTCAACGATGAGAAATTTTCACGAGAAGCACACTTGGAGGCACTGTTTAAAAAGACACACTCGCCCACGCCCACCCCTCGGGATGACAACCGGGACACAAATTGATGTAATTACTTGACGAAGCCTGAAAACCTGTCTGCCAGATGTCAGGGAGTTAATTGTGGCTCTATTGTGCCCCGTCTTAAGTCAATATTGTCAGCTATTATTCCTCTTAATCCCCTAACATCATGGTTTGATGCTGGGCCGCTGGAGATGTCCCCTTCAGCGCCTCTTTGTGGCGCAGGTTTGCCCGTTTGCGGCAGGCAACGGGAACACGAGATTGCGTGGTGGTGTTAGGCATTCGGCTGAGCTACCTTTATTCTCTGTACAGTTAGTCCTCAACTTACAACAGTTTGTTTAGTGACCGTTCCAAATTACAACAGCATTGAAAAATGAACCCCCCAGCCAGCGTGGAATTGAGATCCATGCATCTTAATTTTGCCAAGTTTGAAAAACACAGAACTAGCCCAAACCAATAATTACAGTATATCTATATGTATGCCTCTATCCATCCATCCATCCATCCATCCATCCATCCATCCATCCATCCATCCATCCATCCATCCATCCATCTACAGTATCTATCTATCTATCTATCTATCTATCTATCTATCTATCTATCTATCTATCTATCTATCTATCTATCTATCTATCTATCTAGTCCTTGACATACAACAGTTCATTTAGTGACTGCTTGAAGTTGCAAAGGCACCAGAGGTGGGTTTCAGCAGGTTCTGACCAGTTCTGGAGAACCGGTAGCGGAATTTTTGAGTAGTTCGGAGAACCGGTAGTAAAAATTGTGACTGGCCCCGCCCTCATTGGGAGGAAATGGGGATTTTGCAGTAACCTCCTCACCAGGCTCAAGGTTGACTCAGCCTTTCCGTCCTTCCGAGGTGGGTAAAATGAGGACCCAGTTTGTTGGGGGCAAGAGGCTGACTCTGTAAACTGCTTAGAGAGGACTGGAAAGCACTATGAAGCGGTATATAAATCTAGGTGCTATTGCCCTTCCTCCTTCCTTCCTTCCTTCCTTCCTTCCTTCCTTCCTTCCTTCCTTCCTTCCTTCCTTCTTCTTTCCTTTCTTTCTTTCTTTCTTTCTTTCTTTCTTTCTTTCTTTCTTTCTTTCTTTCTTTCTTTCTTTCTGTCTTCCTTCCTTCCTTCCTTGTGGTTAGAATGCAGTAACGCATGCTAATTATGTCCACTGCCAGTAGTTTGATCCTGACAGGCTCACTGTTGACTCAGTCTTCCATTCTTCCAAGGTGGGTAAAATGAGGACCCAGATTGTTGGGGGCAAGAGGCTGACTCTGTAAACTGTTTAGAGAGGGGGGTAAAGGTAAAGGTTCCCCTTGCACATACATGCTAGTTGTTCCCGACTCTAGGGGGCGGTGCTCAACTCCGTTTCAAAGCCGAAGAGCCAGCGCTGTCTGAAGAAGTCTCCGTGGTCATGTGGCCAGCATGACTCAACGCCAAAGGCGCACGGAACGCTGTTCCCTTCCCATCAAAGGTGGTCCCTATTTTTCTGCTTGCATTTTTTACGTACTTTCGAACTGCTAGGTTGGCAGAAGCTGGGAGAAATCATGGGAGCCCCCCCCCCCCGTTACGCGGCACTAGGGATTCGAACCGCTGAACTGCCGACCTTTCGATCGACAAGCTCAGCGTCTTAGCCACTGAGCCACTGCCTCCCTTAGAAATCAATTAGCAGAGAGCAAACCCCATTCTCTGTCAGCACTGATGATGTCCTTTAGAGATCCACATCCCTTAGAGAGGGCTGTAAAGCACTGTAAAGCGGTATATAAGTCTAAGTGCTATTGCTATGCAGATATAAATAAATATATATATATATATCGCTGATAAAGAAATAAAGGGAGACTAGTATAGATCTATTTCAAGCTATTTAGCTCTCATCAGCTAGCCATACCCTTACTTGGATTCGAACTTGGGCTGCCTGTATGTTAGGCAGTTGTATTAACCTCTGAGCCACAAGTTCTCCTCCCTTTATTTCTTTATCAGCGAAATATAAATTTGGTATAAAATGGTTTGTCGTGAATGCGACTGCGTCCGATAAGAGGCAAAGATCTGGCATATCTGAGTGCAGAAAATTCATCCTTCCTCACTCCCAGGAAGCCGCTGGCGCACCATCTCGAAAGGGAAGTTTCCAGAATGTGATTGCATCAGTCAGAAAGTGAAGAGCCTGATGAGAAAATAAATAAATAAATAAATAAAAAAGTCTAGCCAGGAGGCTGGGAAGAAGGGAGAAGACCATCCTTGTTCCGACAGGGCCCTTGCGCATCGCTTGTGGCAGAGATACAGAGGGAGATGGATGTGTGCCAGTTTCCCGAAGGAGAATTCATTCCGAAGAAGAGGTAAATCGCAGCCATTTTGGGATAGGTGAGCCTTAATCGCCCATCCGTATGGAAGGGCAGACTGTATTGATGACACATATATGTGACAGACAGCACCATTTTTCCACTCCAGAGGAAAGAAATATTTAGAAAGTTTAGTTTTAGTTTAGTTTTGTCTCAACTAAACTCTCTGAGATTGTTTGTTTTCTTCCAGACGTTTCATTACCCAACTAGCAGTGGTGGGTTCCTCCTGGTTCGGTCCGGTTCGGCCGAGCCGGTAGCGGTGACGATATGACATCACCGAGCCGGTTCTCCCCCCCCCGCCCTCCCACGTTATTCTTACCTTTTATTTGGTCCCACCCCCAATCTATTGCTGCCTCCTGAATCCCAGCTGATGACTAGAGGGGGAAAAAAACTGTTTAAACTCTTGCTGTGGGACTTCAAAGGGCCGCCCTACAGCTGATCAGTGTTAAAAGCAAACAAATGAGTCGGGTCGTAAGTGCGAGGACTGGTCGTAAGTGCGAGGACCTTCCAGAAATGACTCTGACCAGCTAGCCACGCCCGCCTAGTCACATGACCTCCAAGCCACACCCACAAAATAAGCCACGCCCACAGAACCGGTAGTAAGAAAAATTGAGAACCCACCCCTGTGCGTAACCCATCTGGAACTTTTCCCGCTAACCTTGGCAGGTTTGCAAGTGAGAAGAGGGGAAACGGCAGCTCCGCAGAGGAAGGAAAGGTGGAGGTGTTTTTTTTCTTTTCTCTTCCCCGTGACTTGTAGAAAAAGTGTGCAACCGGCTAAAAAACAACGGAGGGGGAAAAACATAAACTCTCCACGCTGGGTGTGATTTATGGGGCTGTAAAAAAAAAAAAAAACCGAGATACGGAGTTTTGGCTGCAAAGTCCTGGTTGGGTAATGAAATTTCTGCCAGAAAATAAGCAAGCTGAGAGAGCACCAAGGGACCCCGTAGTTCTCTTCCTCCTCCACCTGTCTCTTCCAATCCTGATGATGTTACCTAGTTGGGCAATGAAACATCCACCAGAAAACAAGCAGGCTCAGAGAGCACCAAGGACCCCACCGTTGTCGTCGTCCTCCTCCTCCTCCTCTTCCTCCTCCTCCTCCTGTCTCTTCTAGTCCTGATGATGTTACCTAGTTGGATAATGAAATGTCTGCAAGAAAACAACCAAGCTCAGAAAGCATCAAAGACACCCCTCCCCCACAGTCGTCCTCCTCCGCCACCACCTCCTCAAACCCCACTCCCTTCCAGCACTGATGATGTGACTTAGTTGGGTCATGTAACGCCTGCAAGAAAAGAAGCAAGCTCGAAGAGCACCCAGGACTCCATATTTCTCCTCCCCCTCCTCCTCTTCCTCTTCTTCCTCCTCCCAAATTCCACTCTCTTCTATACTGATGGTGTTGCCTAGTTTGGGTCATGTGCGAGGGAAATCTAGGAGCCTGGATAGCTCAACAGACTAAAAGCCTGTTATTAACATTCAGCTGCCTGCAATTATTGCAGGTTCGAATCTCCCCAGGCTCAAGGTTGACTCAGCCTTCCATCCTTTCTAAGGTAGGTAAATTGAGGACCCAGTTTGTGGGGGCAATAAGCTGACTTTGTATGAAGTCTGGAATCAGTTGCCCCCAGAGATAAGGAGAATCCAAGACCTCAGCGCCTTCCGCCGTGCCCTTAAAACCCACTTTTTCCAGCAAGCCGGGCTGGCTTAAGAAGAAATTTTTAAATTTTTTTAATGTTTTAATTGGTTTGTGATTTTTAAATTTTTGGGCCAAATTTTATATATATTTTAATTGGTCTTAATATTTGGCTTCGGCAGCACATATACTAAAATTGGAACGATACAGAGAAGATTAATATTTGTAGTTTATGTTCTTAATTCTGGCTGTGCACCGCCCTGAGTCCTTAGGGAGAAGGGCGGTATATAAATTGAAAAATAAATAAATAAATAAATAAATAAATAAATAAATAAATAAATAAATAATTAATATACAAAAGTATGAAGGCTATTGCTTAACGCACTGTAAACTGCCCTGAGTCTCCGGAGAAGGGCGGCATATAAATCTAATTTAAAAAAAAACCCTTTATCTTTACCTAGTCATAATCAATGAGGATCTAATCCTGGCTTACCCCTTGGTGACCCCTTCAGCTTTGCCAGCTCTGGGGACCGCTTCCTTCTGCCTTATGATTGGTCTGGCTTTTGTGTCAACTTTCAGGAAAAGCTGGGCAGCGTGTAGCACAATAGGAGCTAATCTAAGCAAGAGAAGTCTTCTTCAGTAGCCCATTAGTGAAGCCTGAAGGAAGCTGTCGAGACTTTTGGGTGGCTTTTCAGACCAGCTGAAAGCTTCCGTGGGACAGGAGGAGAAGGAAGAGGGAGGGAGGCCCACAAATCGAGGCACATCGGTTTGCTTGTCGTCGTGTCTTATTTTCCTTCCAACCTTGAGTAATGGTGTGCTTCCTCTCGACTTCCTTCTTGGAGCATCTATGGCTCTGTTTACGGGTCTCCTCCTGCCTTCTTGTTTCCTGCCTTAACTGGCTGCCCCGAAGAATAGATGCTCTGG
This sequence comes from Pantherophis guttatus, assembly GCF_059756535.1. Taxonomy (NCBI): domain Eukaryota; kingdom Metazoa; phylum Chordata; class Lepidosauria; order Squamata; family Colubridae; genus Pantherophis; species Pantherophis guttatus. The sequence continues at coordinate 9,083,953 of NC_142079.1, read as the reverse complement.
AGACTTCACGCCTCCTTACCTTGGCCTGAACGGATCCGTCATTCTGTCTCACGTTGCCTCTTGCTAACATCTACTTCCCACACAAGTGGGTAACCTTGAGGTTGCGCCATGAATTCCACGGGTCTCCTTTTAGTTGTCTGTTCATCAGAAGGCAGGGCACACGATCCCTTGACTGAGATAAGGAAATTGCCTTGGTGGTTGAAGTTGTGAAAACAGGACCTTGCTATTTGTACTTACAAGGGAGTCCTCCCTTTTTAATTTTGAGTAGGGGCCAAGTTGCTTTATCTCAACGAAACGTGCCTCTACGTTCCCTGGTCATATCAGGGTCAGTTGAAGCCTCATAGCAGTCGTCACCTCTTCCAAGGACAGATTTAATGCTTGTTCATCAACAGGAAGCCTCCAGATGTCGGGTTCCTCCTCAACCTTTCTATGATCGTTTCATTCCAACTTCGCAGAAGTCAGAACTCCATGTTTGATCATCTCAGGAAGAAACCCTAAAGCAGTGATGGAGAACCTTTTCGGCACCGAGTGCCCAAACCGGAACATGCGTGCATGTGTGTGCATGTGTGCATGCCGGAGTGTTGAAAACCCAAAAACCAGCTGGCCGGTGCTTGAATGCCTGTTTTTGGGCCATTTTGGGGGGCCGTTTTCTGGAACGACCCCCAAAAAGGCCCAGAAACAGCTGGAAAAATGGCTTGGTTTTTGGCCATTTTCAGGCTGTTTTCTGTTCTGCCCCAGCTACGGACCTCACAGAACGCAGCACGCACAAAGTCCGTTCAAACCTTCATTTATTGAATAAACCAGTATTTTACAACTACGGCTGTTAATTAATTGCATTAACAGCCGCCAAGAATTCAAAGAATAATAACTGAAAACTTACTATGGTTGGCAGAATGCCCAGAAGCAATTTGCAGGAAGCTGATAAGCAAGACAAGACACGAAGGTATGTGAACTAAATTGTTCCCTGCAAATTGCTTCAGTCGGTGTTTCTCCTTAAATAGGCTGAGGCTTAATAGGCTTAAATTAGCCCAAGCCTTACTCTCGAGGAGACCTCCTCCTGAGGAGCCACTCCTGCCTTTTGGCAGGTCTGTGCACCCGTGCATCGAGAAGAGGATCCTCCTCTTCTTCCTCTTCACTTAAGGGAGCTTCTGGAGGTTCTGAAGGCCCTGGCTGAATCCCTGCCTCTGGCACCACATCTTCTCCAGCCTCCTCATTGTCCGACTCGAGTGCCAGCTGCACAGGCTGCTGGCGCAGCACCACACCAGCCTCCTCGCTGTCGGAATCAGCTACTAGCTGCACAGGCCGTGTACGGGCCACAATAGTTTTCTGGCATGCCAGCGTCAGCGGACACTAGCTGGCCGGCACGCCAGAAACCAGAATAGCAGCTGGCGACGGTGCGCATGCCCACAGAGAGGGCTCTGTGTGCCACCTCTGGCACGTATGCCATAGGTTCACCATCACAGCCATAAAACTTCCTTCCTTTCCTTTTTGTGGTTGGCTTTCTGAGTGTTGTGGCCCGCCAGCAGCCTGCACAGATTGTGGTTGATCCTGACAATGAGGAGGCTGGTGTGGTGTCGCGCCAGCATCCTGTGCAGCCGGCGCTCGGGTCGGACAGCGAGGAGGCTGAAGAGGATGTGGTGCCAGAGGCAGAGACTCAGCCAGGGCCTTCAGAAGCTCCAGAGGCTCCTTCAAGTGAAGAGAGTGAAGTGGAGGAGCCTCTCCTCAATGCTCGAGCACGCAGGGCTGCCAAAAGGCAGGAGTGGCTACTCAGGAGGAGGTCTCCTCGAGAGTAAGGCTTGGGCTAATTTAAGCCTATTAAGCCTCAGCCTATTTAAGTTCGCTCACAGATAGCACACGCTGCTGGAAACAACATTTAATTACTACGCAAAGCATTTTGAGAGTGAGTTTCTTGTTATATCTTGGTTTCTGGGCTGGTTGCCAACCCTCTTTGGACTTCATTTAATCTCTGTAATTCATAGCAGGCTGATAAGGACATTTGCACTGGAAGCCTGCATTTTGGAAGGGATCTGTTTGTATTAAACTGAGTTTTTGGAGCTTTGTGTGCGTCACACTCCTTGGGATCCAGAGCTGGGGCAGAACACTGAGCCATGCTAAGGCTAAGTTTGGTTTGGCTCCAGATAAGTCATTCCTTGTTTCCATGCAACTTCCGAATGCGCGTGGTGTTATTTTATTTTATTTTTTTGTTTTGGATCGGGCCAGCTGAGTCACCTCTTCCCAGCAATGGGACGATGGTTTGAAGCAACACGTTTTATGGTCCCATGTTGCGTCATTTGTGCCTCTGGATGAAGAAACCTGCAATGAAAAAAAAAAAAAAAACCTCTTCATAGAGTGATGGAATCTAGGGTGGGGAATGAAGGTGGGGAGAACTAATCTGAAGGTTCGGGTCTGTTACGACAAAGCCAGGAACCGAAAAAAAAAATATTGTTGCTTACGAAGTTAGCGGGCATTGCTTCAACCCATCACAATTTCTCCTGATTTCTCTTTAATTAGATGAAGAATTTAATACCCTAAGGGTGGTTGGGTTTGGGTTCAACTTAGGAAGCCATTGCTAGAGACATCTCAGGACTTAAGCCAGATTTTTCTGCCTACGTTCCCCTACAGGGCGCCTTTGGCACCAAGGAAGCTCACACCCTACCTGCGTAGCACAAGAACAATTTAAAATGTAAAAGATCTGATTTTTAATGCTTCCGACGTATTTTGAGGAGGGACGCAGTGGCTCAGTGGCTAAGACGCTGAACTTGTCGATGGAAAGGTCGGCAGTTCAGCGGTTCGAATCCCTGGTTCCGCCTAACGGGGTGAGCTCCCGTGACTTGTCCCAGCTTCTGCCAACCTAGCAGTTCGAAAGCAGATAAAAACTGCAAGTAGAAAAATAGGGACCACCTTTGATGGGAAGGGAACAGCGTTCCATGCGCCTTCAGCATTGAGTCATGCCGGCCACATGACCACGGAGACGTCTTCGGACAGCGCTGGCTCTTTGGCTTTGAAACGGAGATGAGCACCGCCCCCTAGAGTCGGGAACGACTAGCACAGATGTGCGAGGGGAACCTTAAACCAAAATACCTTAATGTATTTTGACAACAAATGGGAAGCTCAGGAATACGGAGCTTATACGGAGGATCCCGGATCTGCGCACCTTCTGTCGCGCTCTCAAGACTTTTTTATTCCATCAAGCCGGCCTGGCCTAAATCTTTCCCCTTTAAAATGTAAATTTTAATTTGTTTTTAAAATTATTGGGTGTTTTAAATTTGTCTCGGCCAAATTGTTTAATTCGGTTTTATTCTGTTTTTAAATTTTGTATTTATGTGTTTTATTCTGTGGCTGTTCACCGCCCTGAGTCCTTCGGGAGTAGGGCGGTATATAAATCAAAAAAATGAAATGAATCTGCAAATTTGACCATGGAGAGGGTTACATCTGGTTTTGTGGTTTTGAAATGCTGCCCTAGCATTGCACCAGGGGTTAGGATAGACAGACAGATAGACTAGACAGAGACAGACATGGAGAGAGAGACAGACTTATAGACATCGAGAAAGAGAGAGAGAGAGAGACATAGAGCGAGAGAGACATAGATAGATAGCAGTAGCACTTAGACTTATATACTGCTTCATAGTGCTTTACAGCCCTCTCTAAATCAGTCTATTGCCCCCAACAATCTGGGTCCTCATTTTACCGACCTCGGAAGGATGGAAGGCTGAGTCAACTTTGAGCCGGTGGGAATCGAACTGCCAAACCGCAGTCAGCTGGCAGTCAGCAGAAGTATCCTGCAGTACTGCACTCTAACCACTGCGCCACCACGGATAACAAGAGTTCGGGGGGGGGGTTAGCGTCAAGGAAAGCACAAGTAGGTTTTCTAAATAAAGAACAGACTTGTGGGTGATTTGCCTAGGTCATTTCGTAACCGACCGATTCAATTGACTGGTTTTTTTATTTGGATTTGTCTCCATCGTAGGCTCTTCAGCCCAAATGGAATCCGTTTAAATGGTTTGGCTGGAAAGATAATTGTAGCTCTGCGAGGCATTTTTCAAGGTTTTATAGGAAACGCCGGCGAATCCACAGAGCAATTGTACCCTTGGTTTGCATTCCAGATCTAAAAATACGGAGCTGTTCTTCCATTCGACGGGAGAGGAAAGGAAATTGCTATTGCTTTTTTTTTTCTCTCCCACCATCCGGGAGAAAAATATATTGATGTAATTCTCAGGAATGTGGTGCCGGATTTTTGCACTTATGGTATATTACAAGATAGCTGGGGGGAGTTGTTAAAACATCTTGGACAACTTCTCTGCAGTTCTTCTGGAAAACCTCTGGCTTCTTACACTGCTGTGAAATCACAGGGATAGGTTTGAATTTGCAATCGATAGGAAATTTAAAAAAAAATATTGATAAGGCAAAGGGATCTGGCTGAAAACAGTGACACGACGTTCGACAGAGTCGAATGCCTTATTTTTCACTGAGGACAACGCAACCAAGAATTTCTAGCGGTTGTGCTAGGAGCCTCATGTCCAAAAATCCTCAACAGTAATATTTCCAATTTCTTTTGCGTTGGGGTCCTTGTTGCTCTCTGAGCTTGGTGGTTTTCTTTGCAGGCGTTTCATTACCAAACTGGATAACATCATCAGTGCCAGAAGGAAGTGGGGTTTAAGGGCAAACCTCATTCCCTTCTAGCACTGATGATATTTTAGTTTGATGCTTTAGCCTGAAGTCCTGCATGGTACAAAGGAGTAAATTCATTGACTAAGGAGATTCCTTCCAACACAGATTTTGCGGTCCTTTTCTCTCTTTCTTTCTTTCAGTTCTGTTCTTCCCGGACCAAATGAGAGTGTCAGAAAACCTTAAATAGCTCTTGTCTGATCACTGATAGAGATTTTTGAATTTAGTTGCAAGAGGTATGCAGAATTATTCCAAGGGTTGGATGGAATCTAAAGTCCCTTCTTTCTTTCTTTCTTTCTTTCTTTCTTTCTTTCTTTCTTTCTTTCTTTCTTTCTTTCTTTCTTTCTTTCTTTCTTTCTTTCTTCCTTCCTTCCTTCCTTCCTTCCTTCCTTCCTTCCATCCATCCATCCATCCATCCATCCATCCATCTATCTTCCATCTGTTCTTTTTCTTGATCCTTCCTTCCTTCCTTTACTCTCCTTCCCTTGTTCTTTCCTCTGATCATCCATCTTTTCTTTTTCTCCTTCCTTCCCTGTTCTTTTTCTCCCTTCCTTCTCTCCTTCCTTCCATCCTTCTCTGCTTCCTCTGACCGTCCATTTTTTCTTTTTCTCCTTCCTTCCTTTCCTTCCTTCCCTCTGTTCTTTTCTCCTTCCTTCCTTCCCTGTTCTTTTTCTCCCTTTCTTCCATCCTTCTCTCCTTCCCGTGATCCTTCCTCTGACCATCCACCTTTTCTTTTTTTCCTTCCCTCTGTTCTTTTCTCCTTCCTTCCTTCCCCATTCTTTTTCTCCCTTCCTTCTCATCTTCCTTCAATCCTTCTCTCCTTCCCGTGATCCTTCCTCTGACCATCCACCTTTTCTTTTTTTTCCTTCCCTCTGTTCTTTTCTCCTTCCTTCCTTCCCCATTCTTTTTCTCCCTTCCTTCTCATCTTCCTTCAATCCTTCTCTCCTTCCCTTGATCCTTCCTCTGACCATCCATCTTTTTCTTTTTCTTTTCCTTCCCTCCCTCTCTCCCTCTCATAAAGTCTCTCTTGAATTAAATCAATTTTAATGAATCAAGTCCGCCTTCCTAAAAACAGAGCCCCATCAGGCCCAAATTCAGCTCCTGTTGCCTTTGTGACTAATATGTGTAGCTTACAATCAGGAGACCGGACGGCTCCTTTCCCAATGAAAACATTTCATGAAAAGGCGTAGGAGCTTTTAATAAAGGTGCTGCTAATTTCCTTCTGATTTGTTTGCCGTCATAGACTACTTCCTCCTAACACCCCTCTTCCCACCACTCCTACTACATTGCCATCTTTACCCCTACTTTCTTCCTACAATCCCTATCACCGTGGATCTTAAATTGAAGATAATTCACCTCTCAAGGAGATAATTCGACAATATCCTGGGGTTGACGGAGCAATTTGTACCTGCTTATTTCCTGAATTGAAGTAAAGGCAGGTGTGAAAGAGCTAGAGAGACTGAGTGAAGAGCCAAGGGACCGGGTCAGATAAGAGAGAGAATAGCCCACAGCTGCATAATGGGTGGGGCAAGAGAAGGAAGGCACCCTCCCTACTTTCTCGGGATGTAAAGGAGACAGCATGGGAATTGTACTTTTCAGACTTGCAAGTTTCTGTCCATGTAGCTTTGCAATAAAGTGGAATTAGCTTATCTGATCACGATTCTTATCTAGTTGACGTCGGTCTTAACCAGTCTAAAAGTCTCTTGCGGTCTCTTATCGGACCGGGTCCCTTGGCAGCATTTCTTCTCCTCTTGTCTCCCAAGGTCTTTCTCACAGACCAGTGTAGTTGAAGGGCTTGGTTTGGGACGGCTGATGGTGTGTAAGACAACACATTCTGTGGGATTTTGGGGGTGGGCAACTGTGGCCCTTTTACAACCTGTGGACTTCAACTCCCAGAATTCCTGAGCCAGCTTGGCTGGCTCAGGAATTCTGGGAGTTGAAGTCCACAGGTTGTAAAAGGGCCACAGTTGCCCACCTCTGAGGTAAGTAGATCAAACAGTTGCCATAGTTTCCCGGTTCTTAGACAGGGATGAGCTTTCAAAATTTTAGCAAGGGATTCACTGCCTGGTTGCTTGGTGGGTGTGGCCATGGTGGGCGTGACCTAGTGGGCCTCCTGCACTACGGCGGGGGTGGGGGCGTTTTTGCCCTTCCTAGGCTCCGGAGGCTTTTCTTGAGCCTCCGGGAGGGCGAAAATGGCCTCCCCAGGCTCCAGAATCCGTTTCCGGCACTCAGCCTTCCTTATGGTCCAACTTTCCCAGCCATCCATTGCAACTGGGAAAACCATCGCCTGGACTATACGCACTTTTGTTGGCAGGGTGATGTCTCTGCTTTTTTAGTACGCGGTCTAAATTAAGCATTAGATCAAGAGAGAAAATAGCCCTTGGTTTCCTACAAAACCTCAACAACTTGACTAATAGTACAATATTTAAAACATCCCGAAACAATACAAATGGCAAAGAAATTTTAAAAATAAAACCACTTCGTCTGTCATTAAGGGCATTTATTCTTTTGGCATGATTAGGGTGAAAAAAACAACCGCAAATGTTATTTCTCTCCTCTTTTAATTACCAGCCTTCAGCAAGGCGGAGGAGATGATCAATGCATCAAAAGAGAAGCAACAGTTACCCGAAGAGTTTTCAATTAGGCTGTTATTCTAGTGTGTATGCCTGTTTGTGTAGAGACCCCGCTAATCTTTGGCCTAGATTTTGCTGATCTCAGCTAGAGACATCATAATACTGTTTATTGGCCAATGGCCAAGGAAATAATAATGCCATTTATGTGACACATTGGCAGACATTTTCGCAGACTAAAATTATTACAGCTTTAGGTAACAAACACATCCTCTCTATCATACCGGTATTAGGGCGGAATCTGGCAACCGGTGCCAAATTAGTCACCTCAACAGCATCTGTTTTTTTTTCCTTCTTGCGTTTTAGAACTGTTTTTCGTGACTCTTGACGTGAACATGGAGAAGAGAGGCTTGGGGCACCAATAAAGGAGAATATTTGTAGTTCTGGGTTGAAATGAGGGGGGGTCTCTGGTGCTTTTTGAGCTTGGTGGTTTTCTTGCAGATGTTTCATGACCCAAATAGAAGAGCTAGGGCAGTGGTCCCCAACCCCCGGTCCGCGGACCGGTGCCGGGCCGTGGAGTACCTGGCACCGGTCCGCGCAGCGGCCGGGGGACAGGAACGCTGCAGCGCAAAGGCTCCTGGGCCGTGCGCAATGGGCCTGCGCAAAAGCTCCTGGGCCGTGGCCCCACCCCTGCGCGCGCTCAGTGGGCCGCGGCGATAAAAAGGTTGGGGACCACTGAGCTAGGGCTTTGGGCTCATTTTAGAACCAGTGATGGATTTGCTACTAACGCTCAAGCTTTTTAATTTGAAGTTCAGCGTACCCTTTCTTTTCATAAACCAGGCGTATGGAAGAAAAACTCCCACGTGCCTTTCTCAAATATTTTCATCCTTTCATGCTGATGGCCTTGAGGAGGCTGCTGATAGTGTTGTCCCTTCTCCCTTCTCCCATTAGGACATCAGAAACTCCTTACGCGTGTGCTGAGATTCCACCATAAAAGGTCATGTCACCTGCCTCTCCTCTGCTGTAAATCAAGGGCCTACCTCTGCTGTAAATCTCATCACCGCGGTCTTATGAGCTGCCCTTTCAACTGGCGTTCCACTTTATGGCTCTCATGCTGTGGCTGCAAAAATCAGACAGGAAAAGGTTTGGAAAAGAGATTTATTTGCTGCCTACTAGAGATTGCTTGGAGTTTTGCAGCTTAGATAGGGGAGTCCTATTCTGGTTCTCATATTAAGGATATTGTTTCAAACTCAGCATTTATAAGAGGTTTCTGTTCTATATCTGAGAGAGACGTGGGGTTCGGAAATATGAGATTAGATGATGGGTTAGATAGATAGATAGATAGATAGATAGATAGATAGATAGATAGATAGATAGATAGATAGATAGATAGATAAGGTAGGTGGATGGATGGATGGATGGATGGATGGATGGATGGATGGATGGATAGATGGTAGGTAGGTAATTAGAAGATAGATAGATAGATGGATGGATGGATGGATGGATGGATGGATGGATGGATGGATAGATAGATAGATAGATAGATAGATAGATAGATAGATAGATGATAGGTAGGTAGGTAGATAGATGGTAGGTAGGTAGGTAAGTAGGTAGGTGAGTAGGTAGGTAGATAGATAGATGATAGATTGATAGATGATAGGTAGGTAGGTAGGTAGGTAGGTAGGTAGATGATAGATAGATAGATAGATAGATAGATAGATAGATAGATAGATAGATAGATAGATAGATAGATAGATAGATAGGATGTAGATAGAGATTGCTAGATAGATTAAGAGAGAGAGTGAGATGACATAGATAGATGATATAGATTGATAGATTAATAAATAAAAAATAAATAAATACTGTGTTTCCCCAAAAATAAGACCCTGTCTTATTTTTTTTTTTTTTAACCCTGAAATAAGCGCTTGGCCTTATTGCCATGCGCTCAAAAGCCCGATTGGGCTTATTATTAGGGGATGTCTTATTTTGGGGGAAACAGGGTAGATGGATAAATAGATAGATATGATGTAGATAGAGACTGCTAGATAGATTAAGAGAGAGAGAGAGAGATGACAGATATAGAGATGGTATAGAGATTGTTAGATTAATAAAGATAGATAGATAGATAGATAGATAGATAGATAGATAGATAGATAGATAGATAGATAGATCGATCGAGATGGATGGATGGATGGATGGATGGATGGATGGATGGATGGATGGATGGATGATGCGCTATTTAGATGTAATGATAGAGATGGATAAATAGAGATAGATTGATATGGATATATAGATATTGATTGATCAATAGAGAGATTATATATACATATATACCGGTACATATACATACATACATACATACATAGAGTGAGTGAGTGAGTGAGTGAGAGAGAGAGAGAGAGAGAGAGAGAGAGAGAGAGAGAGAGAGAGAGAGAGAGAGGGAGGAAGAGAGAAAGAGATGTTTTTCAAACCTGGCAATTTTAAACCTAGGTGAAGTTCACATGCCAAGGAATTCTGGAAGTCTACCTATCTTAAAGCCTGCTGGGGGACTGTAGCAGGGATGAAATGCTACTGGTTCGCTCCGGTTCGAGCAAACCGGTAGTTTAAAAAAGCTACTGGTTCCTCCTAACCAGTATTTCCAATGATCAGCTGTTCCGCGCGGTTTAGCTTTGGTAGAAAGCAGAAAATCCTGCTTTCTAGCGAAGCTAAATCGTGCGGCACAGCTGATTCCCCCGCTCCCCCCCCAGTTCTACTCACCTTCCCCAGCCTCCTTTTGGTGTGTACTGTGTATGTGCACACGCAATACACAGTCAACCCATCTTGAAGTGGCCAAGTTTGAAAAACGTTGCCTTAAATCATACAGACGTTAATTTTGGTTGAACAAATCTCTTGTGTGAATGTACCCAGTGTGATTTGAAGATCCGTGATTTCATACTTCCTGCCCCATGTCAAATGTAGGTTATTCCGCTAAACAGCCCACAATTTCGGTATGGCAGGGAGTTCCGATAACGGATTGGGGGCAATTCCACGGCTTTGCCGGTGGCTGGCTTGTGAAACTGACCATCACATTCCTCCACCTGTGAGCTAACATTTTTCGGTGTTGGCTGAAGACGTTGGAAAATAGGTCGGCCTATTTTCTAAAGCACCAGAAGGCAGGACAAAGGAGCAACGAATGGAAACTAATCAAGGAGAGAACCAACCTAGAACTAAGGAACGGCTTCCCTCCAGAAGTTGTGGATGCTCCAACACTGGAAGTTTTTAAGAATAGAGTAGAGTAGAGTAGAGTAGAGTAGAGTAGAGTAGAATAGAATAGAATAGAATAGAATAGAATAGAATAGAATAGAATAGAATAGAATAGAATAGAATAGAATAGAATAGAATAGAATAACAGAGTTGGAAGGGACCTTGGAGGTCTTCTAGTCCAGCCCCCTGCCCAGGCAGGAAACCCTACACCACTTCAGACAAATGGTTATCCAACATCTTCTTAAAAATTTCCAGTGTTGGAGCATTCACAACTTCTGGAGGCAAGTTGTTCCACTGATTAATTGTTCTAACTGTCAGGAAATTCCTCCTTAGTTCTAAATTGCTTCTCTCCTTGATTAGTTTCCCTCCTTTGCTTCTTCTCCTGCCCTCAGGAGCTTTGGAGAATAGCTTGACTCCCTCTTCTTTGTGGCAACCCCTGAGATATTGGAACACTGCTATCCTGTCTCCCCTAGTCCTTCTCGTCATTAAACTAGACATACCCAGTTCCTGTAACCGTTCTTCATATGTTTTAGCCTCCAGTCCCTTAATCCTCTTTGTTGCTCTTCTCTGCACTCTTTCTAGAGTCTCCACATCTTTTTTCACATCGTGGCGACCAAAACTGAATGCAATATTCCAAGTGTGGCCTTACCAAGGCCTTATAAAGTGGTATTAACGCTTTTAAGAAGAAATTGTACAACCATTTGTCTGAAATGGTATAGGATTTCCTGCCTGAGCAGGGGGTTGGACTAGAAGGCCTCCAAGATCCCTTCCAACTCTGATGTCCTGTTTTAGAGCAACATTCACCGCTGAAAAGCGTCCTACGTTTTGCAAACGGTGTGTTCCTTCTTAACCAGCGCTCACGTTTCAAAAACTTCCCCCTCCTGCATGCTCCTTCCTCCAGTGCTTCTGATAGGGTTGTTGAATACTTGTGCCATTACAAAACCACACAAATATGCTCGCTGTTTAATTTAGCTTTACCTGGGGAGTGGGCCTGAGCGAAGCCGTCTTAGGCTTGATGTAGATTTAATCCTCACTCTCTAAAGAGGTTTAAGGCACTCCAGTTTCAGCTAATCCAGAAACCTAACCCCAAATCTTTTGAAAGTCTTCACGGGCCACCAGAGCAATAGGCGAAGAGAAGACCCCTTCCATGATTAAAATTATGAAAAGGATACAGTGTGCTTTTCGGCTAAAAGCTTTACTCCATTCCCCGATAAAGAAGATTTATTTTGCAGCCAGTCGGGAGGATTTTGCTGACAATCTCTTTGTCCGTGACAGATTGACTGTTTTGGAGTTGGGCAGTAGATGAGAGAAGAAGTTGCAAAAAATGATTTTTTTTAAAAAAAAAAGGGGGGGATCAGGGTGGCAGGGGAAAAAAAACAAACCAACAATGAAGTTATTTAAAAGATGTTGAGACTCTAGAAAAAGTGCAGAGAAGAGCAACCAGGATGATGAGGGGACTGGAGACTAAAACATAAAATGAACGGTTGCAGGAACCGGGCATGGCTAGTCTAGTGAAGAGAAGGACCAGGGGAGACAGGATAGCATCTTCCAATAGTTGAGGGGCTGCCACAGAGAGGAGGGGGGTCAAGCTATTTTCCAAAGCTCCTGAAGGCCAGACAAGGAATAATGGATGGAAACTGACCAAGGAGAGATTCAACCTAGAAATGAGGAGGAACTTTCTGACAGTGAGAACAATCAACCGATGGAACAGAAGTTGCCTTCGGAAGTTGTGGGAGCTTCATCCCTTGAGATTTTCAAGAAAAGATTGGACTGCCATTTGTCAGAAATTGTGTAGGGCAGGGGTGAAATCCAGCAGGTTCTGACAGGTTCTGGAGAACCGGCAGCGGAAATTTTGAGTAGTTCAGAGAACCGGCAAATACCACCTTTGGCTGGCCCCAAAGTGGGGTGGGAATGGAGATTTTGCAATATCCTTCCTCCAGAAGGGGAGGGAATGGAGATTTTGCAGTATCCTTCCCCTGGAGTGGGGTGGGAATGGAGAGTGGCTTGGTGGGCGTGGCAGGGAAGGGTACTGCAAAATCCCCATTCCCTCCCCACTCCTGGGGGAAGGATACTGCAAAATCTCCATTCCCACCCCACTCCAGGGGAAGGATACTGCAAAATCCCCATTCCCTCCCCACTCCTGGGGGAAGGATATTGCAAAATCTCCATGCCCTCCCCACTCTGGGGCCAGGTATTTGCCGGTTCTCCAAACTGCTCAAAATTTCCACTACCGGTTCGTCAGAACCTGCTGGATTTCACCCCTGGTTTGGGGGTGTCATGAACCGGTGCTCTGAATATTATTATTTATTCAGAAAAAAAAATTGCTTGTAGGAGCTGGAGGAGTTTCAATCAAGTTTTCCAGCTGTGGCTTCTTTTCAGAAACCAGCAGGAGCTGCCACATATTGGCTGGGGATGATGGGAGATTGTGGCTCAGCATATTTTGGAGAGGAGCGGGTTAACCATGTTGCGGGCTGAACCCAGGAACATCTGGATGCAAAGCAACCCAAACTCCAAACTCCTTAAGCCTGATGGGTATTGCAATCCCCAGTTCTCAGCTTGCATGTCAGTTCAGCACATGCAACGCTCTGCCGCCGGCTGGGGGAATCCTGGACTACAAATCCCATCAGTCTTCCACTGCTTTAAACCACAAGCCCCATAAGATACTATGCATCAACCCTATGCATTTAATTACAAGGGTTGATTTACTCATCCCCACCTAGCCCCAGGGGTGGGGACGATGGGAAATGTAGTAGTAGCCCAGCTCCATATCGCAGGGCGCCAGGTTGGAGAAGTTCAAGAAGCCCGTGCGGTTAGCGCATGCGTCGTAGAAGGGGAAAAAAAAAAAGCACGAAGCGCCAGGCATCCGCCGCTACCACGTGATGTGAGTTGCAGCTCCGGCACATCGTCGGCTCGGCGCTCGGCAAGCCATCCTGGCCGTTGGTTAACCGTAGAATCCTCTGCAGCTGGGCGAGACATCGCTGGAGGAGTGCCGGAGAATCGATTCGCCCATGCTTGTTTGCTTCCAGTTTGCAAGGCAGGACAGAGGGAGACTCTCAGGTTGGGGTGCTTTGGGGGGGGGAATGGGGGGGTCTGTTTTCTGCATACGGGGGTGCATTAAATGGGGGTGCATTTGCAGCAGCATTTCACTGAACATTTAAGGACCTGGGCATAAGGACTCCAACGAGAGGGGGGGGAGGAATAATGCAGTAATTTTTAATCTTTTCCCCCCCAAAGATGCATTTTCTGCTATTCAGCCATTTCAGAGCCCCTTTCCCACAAATTAGGAGGTTTGGAGATGGAGTAGCTTTGCGTGAGCATTCCTCCCTCCCTCCCTCTTTTCTCTGCCTTCTTCTGTCCTCGGCCTCATTGTCCTACCTTCCTTCCTTTCCTCCTCTCCCTCTTCTTCCTTCCTCCCTTACTTATTTACTTATTTTCTTCCTTCTCTCCCTGTTTCTCCTTCCTCCCTTACTTATTTACTTATTTTCTTCCTTCTCTCCCTCTTTCTCCTTCCTCCCTTCCTTATTTACTTATTTTCTTTCTTCTCTCCCTCTTTCTCCTTCCTCCCTTACCTATTTACTTATTTTCTTCCTTCTCTCCCTCTTTCTCCTTCCTCCCTTACTTATTTACTTACTTTCTTCCTTCTCTCCCTCTTTTTCCTTCCTCCCTTCCTTATTTACTTACTTTCTTCCTTCTCTCCCTCTTTCTCCTTCCTTCCTCCCTTACTTATTTACTTCCTTTCTCTCTCTTTTCCCCTTTCTCTCCCCTTCCTTCCCTCTCTCCCTTCTCTCCCTTTCCCCCTTTCTTTTCCCTTCTTTTCCCTTCCTTCCTTCTTCCTTCTCTTATTTTCTTTTCTTCCTTTCTCTCTCTTTTCCCCTTTCTCCCTCCCTTTCTTTTCCCTTTCTCCCCCTTTCTCCCTTTCTTTTTCCCCCTTCCCTCCCTTCCTTTTCCCTTCTTTTCCTTTCCTTCTTTTCCTTCTCTCCCTTTCCCCCTTTCTTTCCCCCTTCCTTCCTTTTCCCTTCTTTCTTTCCTTCCTTCCTTCTCTCCCTTTTCCCCTTTCTTTTTCCTCTCTCCCTTCCTTCCTCCCTCTATTTTCTTATTTTCTTCCTTTCTCTCTCTTTTCCCCTTTCTCCCTCCCTTCTCCCCCTTTCCCCCTTTCTTTTCCCCCTCCCTCCCTTCCTTTTCCCTTCTTTTCCTTTCCTTCTCTTCCTTCTCTCCCTTTCCCCCTTTCTTTCCCCCTTCCTTCCTTTTCCCTTTCCCCTTCTTTCTTTCTTTCCTTCCTTCTCTCCCTTTCCCCCTTTCTTTTTCCTCCCTCCCTCATTTTTCCCTTCTTTTCCTTTCCTTCCTCCTTCCTTCCTCCCTCTCTCCCTCCCTCCCTTATTTTCGGCCTTTCTCCCCCTTTTCTCCTTCCTTCCTTTCTCTCCCTTTTCTCCTTCCTTTCTCTCTTTTCCCCTTTCTCTCCTTCCTTCCTTCTCTCCCTTTCCCCGTTTCTTTTTCCTCCCTCCCTTCCTTTTCCCTTCCTTCTCTCCCTTCTCCCTTTTCTTTTTCCTGTCTCCCTTCCTTCCTCCCTCCCTCCCCCCCCCAGCCATGTAGATTCAGATCCTAATAGCAAAAATAGATCTAAAAAGATTTGCAAAGTTTAATGCAACCAAAATATTTTGCCAACCACATTCAACAAACAACAATATTGGTCATTTGTATCTAGTAGGTTGATACGTTTTGCAGACTGTGTTATAAACCTGAAATTTGCTACAGTGACTTGTTTAAAATTCCTTTTGGGTCATTTTGTTTGAATTTTGACTCATTTTAACCGATTCCTTTGGTGACTGGTTTTAAGTCTTGTTCTGAGGCTTTAGCAAGCTCTCCTGTGCCATCCTCCTTTGCTCTTTGGGTAACTTCCCTCGTGTTTCGAAAAATAGAGTTGCTAAATATGCAAAGAAGCTTGCAAATACATGTAGTCCTCGACTTACAACCACAATTGAGCCCAAAATTTCTGTTGTTAAGTGAGACATTTGTTAAGTGAGCTTGTCCCCGTTTTACAACCTTTCTTGCCACGGCTGCTAAGTGAATCACTGCAGTTGATAATTTAGTCACACGGTTGTGAAATGAATCTGGCTTCCCCGTTGAGTTGGCTTGTCAGCAGGTGGCAAAAGGCGATTACGTGACCTTGGGACACAGCAACGGTCATAAGTGTGAGTCAGTTGCCAAGCCTTTGAAGGTAGACGGAGATGCCACAAAGGTTGTAAGTGTGACAAATGGTCCCAAGTCACTTTTTTTCAGTGTTGTTGTAACTTTGAACAGTTACCAAACGGGCTGTTGTAAGTCAAGGGCCACCTATAATAAGCCAGAGGTTGGGTACGGCTTGCTGAAGTGTTCTGCCGTGCTGAAGTAGAAGGAATAGAATAAGAATAAGAATTAGAATTAGAATTAGAATTAGAATTAGAATTAGAATTAGAATTAGAATTAGAATTAGAATAGAATAGAATAGAATAGAATAGAATAAAGAAATAGAATAGAACAGAATAGAATAGAATAGAATAAAGAAATAGAATAGAATAGAATAGAATAGAATAGAATAGAATAAAGATATAGAATAGAATAGAAGATTAGAATAGAATAGAATAGAATAAAGAAATAGAATAGAATAGAATAAAGATATAGAATAGAATAAAGAAATAGAATAGAATAAAGATATAGAATAGAAGATTAGAATAGAATAGAATAAAGAAATAGAATAGAATAGAATAGAATAAAGAAATAGAATAGAATAGAAGATTAGAATAGAATAGAATAGAATAGAATAAAGAAATAGAACAGAATAGAATAGAATAGAATAAAGATATAGAATAGAATAGAAGATTAGAATAGAATAGAATAGAATAAAGAAATAGAATAGAACAGAATAGAATAGAATAGAATAGAGAAATAGAAGAGAATAAAGATATAGAATAGAATAGAATAGAATAGAATAGAATAGAATAAAGATATAGAATAGAATAGAATAAAGAAATAGAATAGAATAGAATAGAATAAAGAAATAGAATAGAATAGAAGATTAGAATAGAATAGAATAGAATAGAATAAAGAAATAGAACAGAATAGAATAGAATAGAATAAAGATATAGAATAGAATAGAAGATTAGAATAGAATAGAATAGAATAAAGAAATAGAATAGAACAGAATAGAATAGAATAGAATAGAATAGAATAAAGAAATAGAATAGAATAGAATAAAGATAATAGAATAGAATAGAATAGAGAAATAGAAGAGAATAAAGATATAGAAGAGAAGAGAAGAGAATAGAATAGAATAGAATAAAGATATAGAATAGAATAGAATTAGAATTAGAATTAGAAGAGAATAACAGCGTTGGCAGGGACCTTGGAGGTCTTCTAGTCCAACCCCCTGCTGAGGCAGGAAACCCTGCACCACTTCAGACAAATGGTTATCCAACCTCTTCTTAAAAACTTCCAGTGTTGGAGCGTTCACAACCTCTGAAGGCAGATTTATTTTATTATCTTTTTTTTTATTTCCCTGCGTGAAAAGCCATAACAAATCCAGAAAAGGCCAGATGCATCTACCAGCCATAGCTGAGGCCTGGGATTCCTCTCTCTCTTTCTCTCTGTTTCTCTCTCTCTCCGTCTTCAACACTACTTAGGAGATATTTGTAATAGGATCGCACCGACGCATTCCAGAGCAAATCCCTTTGAGGGATTCCCAGTGTAGCAGAACCACCAAAATACCTTAAAAAGTTGTGTCCTTGAACTCCAGCCAAATCTCATAAAGATGTAATTCATCCCACAAGCATGCACGAGCCCCCCTCCTCTCCCTAGGGGCACACACACTGACCCCCAAAGCGATGATGGCTACTGAGGCAATTAACCATATGTGTAAAATAACTACCTTATCTGAAAGAAAAACAAGAGCTTCTCCACATCAAAAATGCAAATTCCTCTATTATTTTGTTCCTCTCTCTCTTTTTTTTTGCTCAAGGAGTGAAGTTGCTACAGAATTAGGTTTTGGGGCGAGAATTTGCACGCGCAGTAGAGCCCCAGAGTGGGAGCGCTAAGATTGATGTCCGTCATCTTGATGAGAGATGAACGTGGTGATTTTAAGAATTAACAGGCTGGGTTAGAGCCGGACTGATTTGAGTTCCAAATTCCCATTTGGCCATAAAATATGCTGGATGTCCTTGGATCAGGTGTACTGGTCTGGCCTGGTTCTTGGATCGGATGTATGGTCTGACTTGGTTCTTGGGCCAGATGTATGGTCTGGTCAGGTTCTTGGATCGGATGTATGGTCCATTCTGGTTCTTGGAGCAGATGTATGGTCTGGTTTGGTTCTTGGATTGGATGTATTGGATTGGTCTTGGATTGGTCTGGTTCTTGGGCCAGATGTATGGTCTGATTTGGTTCTTGGGCCAGATGTATGGTCTGGTCTGGTTCTTGGGCCAGATGTATGGTCTGGTCTGGTTCTTGGGCCAGATGTATGGTCTGGTCTGGTTCTTGGAGCAGATGTGTGATCTGGCCTGGTTCTTGGACTAGATGTATGGTCTGGCCTGATTCTTGGAGCAGATGTGTAGTCCATTCTGGTTCTTGGGCCAGATGTATGGTCTGATTTGGTTCTTGGGCCAGATGTATGGTCTGGTCTGGTTCTTGGATTAGATGTATGGTCTGGCCTGGTTCTTGGAGCAGATGTGTGGTCCGTTCTGGTTCTTGGGCCAGATGTATGGTCTGGTCTGGTTCTTGGAGCAGATGTATGATCTGGCCTGGTTCTTGGAGCAGATGTATGGTCTGATTTGGTTCTTGGAGCAAATGTATGGTCTGGCCTGGTTCTTGGAGCAGATGTGTGGTCCGTTCTGGTTCTTGGGCCAGATGTATGGTCTGGTCTGGTTCTTGGAGCAGATGTATGGTCTGATTTGGTTCTTGGAGCAGATGTATGGTCTGATTTGGTTCTTGGAGCAGATGTATGGTCTGATTTGGTTCTTGGAGCAAATGTATGGTCTGGCCTGGTTCTTGGAGCAGATGTGTGGTCCGTTCTGGTTCTTGGGCCAGATGTATGGTCCGTTTTGATTCTTGGAGCAGATGTGTGGTCTGGTCTGGTTCTTGGACCAGAGGTATGTCTGGTTTGGTTCTTGGGCCAGATGTATGGTCCGGTCTGGTTCTTGGAGCAGATGTATGATCTGGCCTGGTTCTTGGGTCAGATATATGGTCCGTTACGGTTCTTGGAGCAGATGTGTGGTCTGGTCTTGTTCTTGCCAATTGACTCATATTTATGACAGTTGCAATATTCCAGGGTCACACGATCCCCTTTTGCGACCTGACAAGCAAAGTCAACGGGGGAAGCCAGTTTCCCTTAACAACCATGTTTATTAATGTTTAATACATTTAATAATGGCAGCGATTCAACTTAACAATTGTGGCGAGAAAGGTCCTAAAATGGGACGAAACCCATTCAACAAACGTCCCGCTTAGCAACAAATTTTGTGCTTAATTATGATTGTAAGTGAAAGACTACCTGTATTTTGATATACTAGATATTACGGGGGAGGGATCTTTCTGTGGCCTCATCCCTGAAGAATGTACAGCTTTAAGCTTTAAGATCTAATTATACTTGGCATAAAATATTACTATATACTTGCAAAGGAAGAATGTATGTTTGCTAGACTTTGTAGGAATGTTGTCATTCAGTTTATGTAACAGTTTCCAAGGTTTTAATCTTGAAATGCATTGAAAAAGCGGACTTTTTTTTCCCCCTGTTTCAAAATGCGCTTTATACGAAGTCTATAAATTCATTTTTAAAACTTGTACAGCCGCCTATCTCAAAGATACGATGATAATAAGTCATAAATAGTTTATTATCGACTTAAAACATTCTGTTTGTTTAATGAGTTGCAACGTCACTGAAAAAAGTGACTTATGACAGTTTTTCACACTTACGACCATTGTAGTATCTCCGGGGTCATGTGATCAAGATTCAGATGCTTGGCCACTGACTCAGATTGATGACGGTTGCAGGGTTCCAGGGTCACTTGATCCCCTTTTGTGACCGTTTGACAAGCAAAGTCAATGGGGATTCACTTAACAACCAACTGGGTAACTTAACAGCTGTAGGATTCATGTAACAACTGTGGCAAGAAAGGATGTAAAATGAGGCACTTAACTGTCTCGCTTAGTGACAGAAATGCTGGGCTCAGTGGTGGTTATAAGTCAAGGACTACCTGTAGTTCCATTTTACATTTGCATCTAGTCCCATTTGTAGTTGTCCTCATATGAGATTAAACGCCCCTGTTTTTTGGCCTCCCCCCACACATCGCGTTTTTGCCCTCCCCAGGCCTGTTTTTGGCAAAAACGGGACGCGTGGGACGTGGTTTCGGGGTGGGGGGCAAAAATGGCTGTATTCTGTGTATAAGACGCATTTCCACCCTCTTTTTTTGGGGGGGGAAGTGCATCTTATACTCCGAAAAGTACGTTAATTTTTTATCATGAGTATTATTTTTGATGCCAGTGATATCCTACAGCCAACAGATGGCACCCGAGATGGCAGATTGTAGCCTTAGACCCAGTTTGTTCCTCCTGTTGTTTTAGTCATGGTGGCTTGAAACCAGAACATTAATTACAGTTGGCTGGGTTCACACAATAACACCAAGCCAGAAAGAGGAACCCCATCCTACGCAAACATCTATTTGTGGAGTGTTCTAGAAAAAAAGAAATAATTAGCATACAGATTAGTGGTGGGTACCTCCCGGTTCGGCCGAGCCGGTAGCGGTGATGATATGACGTCACCGAACCGGTTCTCTTTGTTTGGGAGCTGGGTCCTCCCGCACCCCACCACCACCCCGCGTTGTTCTTACCTTTTATTTGGCCCCACCCCCAATCTATTCGCTGCCTCCCGAGTCCCAGCTGATGGGCTAGAAGGAAAAAAACTGTTTGAACTCTTGCCGCGGGGCTTTAAGGGGCCGCCCTACAGCTGATCAGTGTTAAAAGGCAGTGTGGTGGTAGACCGGTGCCTCCAAAAACAAATGAGTAGACCGGTGCCTCCAAAAACAAATGAGTAGACCGGTGCCTCCAAAAACAAATGAGTAGACCGGTGCCTCCAAAAACAAATGAGTAGATTGGTGCCTCCAAAAACAAATGAGTAGATTGGTGCCTCCAAAAACAAATGAGTAGAACAAATGAGTAGACCGGTGCCTCCAAAAACAAATGAGTAGACCAGTACAGCTCTGCAAGCAGTTAAAAGCCTGGTAGACCAGTACCTCTGCTAAATCCTAAAGAATTGTCACATGACCATCAAACCACGCCCACAAAATAAGCCACGCCCACAGAACCGGTACTAAAAAAATTTAGAACCCACCCCTGATACAGATAGTCCTCGACTTATGTCATCGGGAGCCAGTCATGAGCCTTGACATGTAGTCCTCAACTCACCATTGAGCCCAGCGTTTGCCAAAATATTCTTTTTCCATACTTTTTTTTATCTTATCTTAATATTTCTATACTTATTATATAAACAGCATCACCATCTGCCCTCAAATCTTGGTTTCTTAACATTATTTCAATTAGTTATCTTGTCTTATCCATTGTTAATCATATATATTTTATTTTAACTTTCATATTGATTCGTTCTTCATCCTAATAAATTTGAATATGCGCGGGGTTGCCTTTCTACCATTTCATCTCCCTTGTTTTACAACAATTCTTCTTCTCCTTCACCTCTCTTTCCCTTCCCTTCCTTCTTCTATCCTTTTCTACTTTCTTCTTTCCTTCTCTCCTACTCCTTCTCTACTTCCCCTTCCTTTCCCCCTCCTCCTTCCTTCCTCTCTTTCTAACCTTCTCTCCTACTCTTATTTTATCTTCTCATCGTTCCCACCACCCATCTCCTTCCTCTTATGACTGTATGACTGTAATTTTGTTGCTTGTATCCTTATGATTTATATTGATATTGTTTCCTGATTGCTTATTTGTACTCTATGACTATCATTAAGTGTTGTACCTTATGATTCTTGATGAACGTATCTTTTCTTTTATGTACACTGAGAGCATACGCACCAAAGACAAATTCCTTGTGTGTCCACTCACACTTGGCCAATAAAAAATTCTATTCTATTCTATTTCCCCTCCCTTTCTTCCTCTCCTTTTCCCTTTCTTCTATTCCTCTCTCTCCTTCTCCTCTTCTCCTTCTTCCCTCTACTCCTCCTTCCGTTCGCTCTCCGTTGTTGTATTCATTTTCAATTCTTAAGCACACTCAACTTTTACAGGCCTGCAAACATTAATTCTTGCACAAATGTTTTGTTGTCAGTGTTTGTGTGCTTCCTTCGCCGGGATACAATCACCAAGGTTAATTTTTGCGGTTTTGCTTCTCCTCTTGCATCACTGTGGGGGCATGGAGGTGAAAATCTCTCTCTCTCTCTCTCTCTCTCTCTCTTCCTCTCTCTCTCTCTCTCTCTGTATCTCTGTCTCTGTCTCTCTCTCTCTCTCTGGAATTCCCGCACTCGGATCCCTAACTTTTTGAAGCCGATGCTACAATTAACTGCCTGGATCCTTTCAAAGGCGGATACAGAGAGCAGATTCAATGAAATTGAAGGTCGCCTCGGCCTTGGAAGCCGTTGAAAGATACCCATCCATGATACCCTTTCTGATTTAATAATGCCAATGAGAAACTGGCCCTCTGTAATAATTAGGACTAATTAAGGAAGAGGTGTTGACAGACGGGCTAAGAAGAAACAAACTGCCTTTATCCCCGTAGCTTAGAGTCAGATTACCGGGGACTGGCCGTTATCTGTTTCTCAGAAAACAGACACTTCAATCATTTGTCGAGCCTTCAAAGGCGAAGAGAGTTCCTGACAATATTCAGGATTTGGGGACGGAGCTATGAAATAAAGTCTTTGATTCGGAAAATGACGCCGTTAATCCCCCTTTCTCGTCAATTGTCCTAACTTTTTTTTTTTTTTTTTTTTAAAGTTTGAATTACAGATGGAGAATCTGATTTGGAATTTTTTGGGGAGGTAGCTTCTGTCTTCACCAGAGACAATAGACATTCTTGTCTCTTCTCAGCCTCGTTCGTGGCCCTTGCAAAAAGTGTGTGTGTGTGTGTGTGTTGAGAACTTTGTGTGTCTTTCATCGCATAGAGGGGAATGATCTGTCTTGCTGGCCATTCAGGGAAGATGGAGAAGAACTTGAGGGTTAGAAGAGTGCTTGCGTTCGCACAGAAACGCAAACCACAATTATTCATTTAGGCGGGGGGAGGAAATTAGGATTCCAAGCATTTTTTTTTAGCGAGGCGTCCTTGGTGACCTCTGAACTGACTTATTTTCTTGCAGACGTTTCATTATCCAACTAGGGAACATCATCAGTTTAGAAGGGAGTGGGGTTTGTAGAAAGGAGGAAGAGGGGAGCAGGAGGAGCTGAACTCTATGGTCCTTGGCTTTCCTGGAGCTTCCGGGAGGGCAAAAACGGCCTCCCCCAGCCCTCTGGAGGCCGGAAACAGGCCCGTTTTCAGACTTCCGGTATTTCTGGTACTTCCGGTAGGCCCGTTTTTCGCCCTCCCAGAGCCTCCGTGCCAGCCCTGTACTTACCTGGCATCCAAAACGGGCTGCGTGGAGACTCCTGGGAGGGGAGGGGCGGCGTGGGTGGGGCCGGCTGAAAATCAGCTGGCCAGCGGGAGGCATGAACGCATGCACGGCGGAGCTGAGCTAGGGCAACAGCTCACGTGCCCACAGAGATGGGTCCGCATGCCACTGGTTCACCATCATGGCTACACACCAACGTCATTCATTTTAATTTCTAAATTAAAAGTCGATTTAAAAACTGGTCCGGTGGGGCAAGGGACTTGCAGGAACTCATGGGGGTTGCCCACGCCCTGCCATGTTGCAGTCCATCAAAGACCTGTATTCCCCTTGGCCTGCTTTAACTGATATTGAAACAGGATTGGATGTTACGGTTAATACTTGATTAACTACCAAGACGTCCCATGGCTATAAGCTCAACTGTCGAGTAAAGCGAACATTTCAGAACGTTGTGCTATTGTCCAGAAAACTGCACAATGATCCTAGAGCTCAACATAAGGAATTCTTTTTCTACTTCTATGCTGGTCTCTGACCATAAGAAAGAGTGGAGATGGGTTGGGTTGGGTTGAGTTGATTGGGTTGGGTTCAGTGGTGAAATTCCAATTTTTTTTACTACCGGTTCTGTGGACGTGGCTTGGTGGGCGTGGTGTATGGCTTGGTGGGCATGGCAGGGGAAGGATTCTGCAAAATCTCCATTCCCACCCCACTCCAGGGGAATGATACTGCAAAATCCTCATTCTCACCCCACTCTGGGACCAGCCAGAGGTGGTATTTGCCGGTTCTCTGAACTACTCAAAATTTCCGCTACCGGTTCTCCGAACTACTCAAAATTTCCACTACTGGTTCTCCAGAACCTGTTGGATTTCACCCCTAGTTGAGTTGGTATAAGAGCCACGGTGGCACCACGATGCCAACTGCCAGCAGTTTGGCTGATCAGTTCTTACCGGCTCAAGGTTGACTCAGCTTTGCATCCTTGGGGCCATTGATCTCGCTGTTCAATCTTGCGACATCCGGCCATGGATGGAGTGCATGTGTTTTTAATGTTTTTAAAATGCTTTTATAATGTTTGTTTGTTTTTTTAAAAATTATGTTCATTGTTTGTATTATTTTTGTTGTAAGCTGTCCAGAGTCCCTTGGGAGTTGGGCGGCATAGAAATATGATAAATTAAATTAAATTAAATTAAATTAAATTCTGAGGTCAGTAAAATGAGGACCCAGATTGTTGGGGGCAATAGACTGACTCTGTAAACTGTTTAGAGAGGGCTGTAAAGCACTGTGAAGCGGTATATAAGTCTAAGGGCTATTGCTTTTGAGTTGTGTTGTATTGCGTTGAGTTGGTTGGGTTGGGTTGAATCGAGTTGGGTAGGGTTGAACTGAGTTGTATTGATTGGGTTGGGTTGAGTTGAGTTGAGTTGATCTAGTTGGCTCTTGCTTATTTGCAACTTTTTAATGACATACTTGCCTGGAGTGTGATCATTTTAATGCAAAATATGTTCTCATTTGAAGTTTTGAAATGCTTTTTTAAGGCATGCTTCAATTTAAAGCGGTGGTGGAATGTCTTGTCGTGTATCATGTTCGAGTGCCCCAGGGAGAGGAAAGGAAAGTAACAGAACAGACAAATAAATAAATGAAGTGTTGAAATTTCGGCGGGTTTGAGTTGTTGTGCAACTGAACTGCAATCCGCTTACTGTTTTTCTGGTGGGATGCCAGAAAAATCCTATAAACTTAAACCAAGGCTACATTAATTAAGGAGTAATTAGAAAGGAATAAATCGAGTATAATCGGGGGGGGGGGAAGTTTGTCATGAGAAAAATATTTGCCTAAGATTAATTAAGTTTCAGAGGAAGAGCAGCTTCAAATTGCTGAAAATTACGGAGCCTTTAATTGCAGCTCAACCCTAATTAATTTTCAGATATTGTAACAACTTGATGGATAATAACTCCTGTCATTTCCCCCTGGTTGGTACAAAAAGAGCCAGCGAGAGAATCCACCTCTTCTCCCAAATGAGTTTATTTCAGGAAACGTCTGCGAAAATGGCTGGAAGGTGTTTTAATTAAATCTTTGCCGTCTAAAGATATTAGCTAAAGATATTTCAACTGTTGGATATACGAGGCTTGTTCCTAATATATATTTCACTCTTAATTAAGGGGGGGGTTGGGCTTCCTGATTTCTAGCTGACAGAAGACTGCTGAACGGGGAAAACTTCTTTTTTTAAAAATAATAATAATAATAATAACTTTTTCAGTGTTTCTTAGCTTGCCAGTTTTCTGGTAGATTGCCGGGCTTCTCAAGTGTACCCCTACAACAGCGATGGCGAACCTATGGCACCATAGGCGCCCACTGATATGGAACCATATCAGTGGGCGCGTGAGCATTGCCCTACCTCAGTTCTGGCACACAGGTGCATGTGCGCCAGCCAGCTGATTTTTGGGCCTTCCGGCCCACCAGAAGTTGAGAAACAGGCTGTTTCTGACCTCCAGAGTGCCTCTGAGGGGGGGAAAGCTGTTTTTGCCCTCCCCAGGCTCCAGGAAAGCCTCTGGAGCCTGGGGAGGGCGAAAAACGGGCCTACAGGCCCACCGTGCCATCATGTGCCAAAAACATGGGGAATGTGGGGGGGGGGGTTGTGCACACATGCATGGGTGGGACGAGGCAAATTGAATTATGGGTGTGGACATGCGTGCGCCCCCCCGCGCGACCCCCGCTTTTGGCACGCGACGGCAAAAAGGTTAGCCATCACTGCCCTACAAAATACTTCCTAAACTTGGATGGCCGTGAAGGGATCCACACGCAACCTTTCCCTGCCTCACACCAGTATATACTTGGTGCAAGATTGATTTATTTTTATTTGATTTATTTTATTTGATTTTTATACCGCCTTTCTCCAGCAGGACTCAGGGCGGTGAACAGCTGAGATAAAACAGAGCATACAAAATTTAAAAAACAGTTTAAAAGGTAATTAAATAATTTTGGCCCACAATTTAAAACAACCCAGTTAAAACCAATTTCAAATTAAAACCGAACGGATGGGATCAAGCCAGCCCGGCTAGATGAAGTAAATGAGTTTTCAGGGCCCGACGAAAAGTCTGGAGGCTGGTATCGTGCGTATCTCTGGGGGTAGGTCATTCCAGAGGGCGGGTGCCGCCACAGAGAAGGCTCTCCCCCTGGGGGTCGCCAGCTGACATTGTCTGGCAGACGGCACCCTGAGGAGGCCCTCTCTGTGCGAGCGTACTGGCCGGTCAGAGGCTATTGGCGGCAGAAGGCGGTCTCGTAAGTACCCCGGCCCTAAGCCATGGAGCGCTTTAAAGGTGGTCACCAACACCTTGAAGCACACCCGGAAGACCACCGGGAGCCAGTGCAGCTCGCGCAGGAGAGGTGTCACATGGGAGCGCCCCATCGCTCCCATAATCCCCCGCGCGGCCGCATTCTGGACCAGCTGGAGCCTCCGGGTGCACCCCAAGGGGAGCCCCATGTAGAGAGCATTGCAGTAGTCCAGGCGGGAAGTGACGAGTGCCTGAGTGACCGTGCGTAGGGAGTCCCGATCCAGAAAGGGGCGCAACTGGCAAGATTGGAGAAGAACTCAGGGGTGGTAGTCACTTACCTTTGCTACCGGTTTTGCAAATGTGAGCGCTCGCACGCACCACCTCCACGCAGGCGCACGACCTTCAAAAAGTCAAAAACATGATGATGTCCGGGCGGGTGGGCAGAGCCTCCCACCCAGTGGTGGGTTTCAAAAATTTTTTACTGCCAGTTCTGTAGATGTGGATTGGTGGGCGTGGCTTGGTGGGCATGGCAGGGGAAGGATACTGTAAAAATTTCCATTCCTTCTCCACTCCAGGGGGATGTTACTGCAAAATCCCCACTTCCTTTCCGTCCTTCAAATATGCCCGACTTCCACTAAATTCAAACTGATGAGCATTCTTGTTCTGACTAGGCTTCCCTAAAAAGCAAGAAGCAGAGTCTTGTTCCCGGCAAAACCTCTTTTATTTACACGACTGAATTCCTTTCATTCACAGTCAGCAAGGCCTGTCCAAACAGACTTTCAGAGGAATATCTATCAACACAGACCTTATCTCGCTTGGAAGGCTGCCAGGTAACTAATTTCCAAACGCAGTACAAGGCAAAACTTGGCACAGAGTCTCTCAGAGTCAAGGAACGAATGAATTGTTTCCTGCAAAAGCCCCCTCCCCGTTCGCTCCTCTTTTGTTTCCTATGGGAGAGGCCAATCACCTCCAAGGTGTGGCTTTACTCCTAAGTCGACCCTGCTTTCTGAGTTGTTCTTGTCTTCTGGCAGCTCTGCGCATACGCACAATGGGAACGGGCTCCAGCTGTTCCTCTGCCTCACTGCTGTCTAGCTCCCTCTCTGCCTCCGATGCAGAACCCTCGTCCGAGCTTTCCCCAGCCCCCAGGACTGGCCCATGTTCCTCCCCAACCTCCTCACTGTCCGACTCTGCTGGCCGCCAGCGGGCCACAACAATTCTTGAGGAACTGAAGAGAAAGAAGAGGGCAAACAAGAGCTTCTGGTGTTGTTTTTAGGCCATCTTCGCTTTCACGCTTGTGTTTTATCGGAGGAATTTTCTCGTACAATAGGACAGCTGTCGGTCCCTCCTTCTCTCTCTCTCTCTCTCTCTCTCTCTCTCTCTCTCTCTCTCTCTCTCTTTCTCTCTCTCTCTCTCTCTTTTTTTAGAATTGAGCCACTGGCAGACTTGCAAAGGAACTGTCTCTTTGGCTCCAGCTGTTTTTTCATGCCTTGTTTTAATGTTTAATGTGTTTTAAGGCAAAAAGAAAAATGCGAATGTGGACTTTTCCCTTCTCCTCAATTCTTCCTTCACCACTTTTTTTTTCTTTTCTTCTGAATACGGCCTTATGTTTTTCACAGCCTTCGAATGTATTTTCTGAAAATGGGCTGGGGAGGGTCACGCAGTTGAAAACTGAAGGCAACTGTGTCCGATGGCTGGAAGGGGAAAAAAAAAAAAGCTTTATTTTTGACACCTTGAGAATATTAGAATGATGAATGTTTATGTTACTCCGTAGGTTGTTCGTATTGATTAATAGCTTTCTTTCTTTTTTTCCTCCCGGTGCCTCCGACTATATAAACGGCAATGAGATCCATATGCTTTCGCTCGGTGTCCTAAAAATAATTACCATCACTCTTTAAGTTTTGCCCCCTTTTGCTGAATACTGAGTTTTCCGGGGTGGAAAAATCGTTCTAGCCAAAGTTCACGACGGCCAGATGGAAGCATTTGGAAATGAAGATGCTGGCTCAGATTCTAAGTTTTTTTTTTTTTTTGGAAGTTATATTGGATATACAGCAGAATTTTACTTACGTCGTAAGGCATTATCATCCCCTCCAAGGAAAATACTCCTGACTTTGGAGTTATGTCAAAGGTGGGCGGGGAGGGGGGGGGGAGGCTTTAGCGAGAACGAAGCGGCGAATAAAAGTTACTCAAAAGCGCGACTAAAGTTTTAGCATCTTTCTGTTTAAAGAATGGATGAGGAATGTTGTTATGGGCTCCAGAGCTTTTTTGAGTGTATGTCTTTGGATGTTGCAGTAGCACTTAGACTTATATACCGCTTTACAGTGCTTTCCAGCCCTCTCTAAGCAATCTGGGTCCTCATTTTACCCACCTTGGAAGGATGGAAGGCTGAGTCAACTTTGAGCCGGTCAGAATCGAACTGCCAGCAGTGGGCAGAGTTAGCCTGCAATACTATATTCTAACCACTGGGAGGGAGGGAGGGAGGGAGGGAGGGAGGGAGGGAGGGAGGGAGGAAGGAAGGACAATAGCACTTAGATTTATATACCTCTTCTCAGTGCTTTCCAACCCTCTCTAAGCGGTTTACAGAGTCAGCCTCTTGCCCCCCAACTATCTGGGTCCTCATTTTACCCACCTCGGAAGGATAAGAGGCTGAGTCAATCTTGAGCCTGGTGAGATTCGAACTGCCAAATTGCAGGCAGCCGGGAGTCCGCAGAAGTAGCCTGCAGTACTGCACTCTAACCACTGCGCCACCAAGGCTCAAGAATGAATCGTTGCCTCTCTGTCGCAGGCTATGTGTTGTGGGTGTGGGTGTGTGTATTGTGTGTGTACATGTGGGGTTCTTGGCGCGCTCTGAGCTTCGTTGGGTTGGTTGGTTGGTAATGCACTGATGTTGATACTTAGCCGGGTCATGAAACGTCTGCAAGGAAACATACCAACCTCCAAGGACCCCACAGTCGTCCTCCTCCTCCTCTTCCTTTTCCTTTTCCTCCTCTTCCTCTCTGCAAACCCCATTCTCTTTTAGCACTGATCATGTTACATAGTTGGGTCTTGAAATGTCTGCAAGGAAGCAACCAAGCTTAGAGAGCACCAAGGACTTCACAGTCTGCTTCTTTCCTCCTCCTCCTCCTCCCCCTCCTCTTCCTCCTCCTCGTCCCTACAAACCCCACTCCTAGCACTGATGATGTTACCTAGTTGGGTCACGAAACGTCTGAAGGAAACGCACCAAGTTCAAAGAGCACCAAGGAGCCCACCGTTCAAGCCTGAGCTACATTCTTTTCGTGTGGTCTTTCTTTTGGTAGCTTCTCCTGCCCCAGCAAATTTGGTCCCGTTTTGCTTTTTGCTTTGCAAAGAGGAGACCACTGGAGCTCAGAATATCTGGGAAATGATGAGGATCCATATACAGGTGATCCTCAACTTACAACCATTCGTTTAGTGGCCGTTCGTTAAGTTACACCGATCCTGCAAAAAAGGTGACCTTAGGATCGTTTTTCACACTTAACGACCGTCGCAGCATCCCCGTGGTCACGTGATCAAAATTTGGACGCTTGGCAACCGACTCCTATTTATGACCGTTGCAGGGTCCCCCGGGGTTTACGTGATCCCCTTTTGCGACCACCTGACAAGCAAAGTCCACGGGGAAGCCAGATTCACTTTACAACCGTGTTGGTCACTTGCAACCACTGCAGCGATTCATTTAATAACGGTGGCAAGGAAAGTCGCAAAAAAAAATGCGGCAAAACTCACAAATTATTGTTGTTTCGCTGAATGACAGTAAATTTCGGGCTCAGTGGTGGTCGTAAATCGAGGACTGCCTGTATTTGATCAGTAGCACATCCGAACGGGTTGAATAATTTTAGATCCATAATTATACTGTACGACTGTAATTTTGTGGCTTGTATCCTTACGATATATATATATATATATATATATATATATATATATATATATATATATATATATATATATATATATATATATATATATATATATATATATATATATATATATATATATATATATATATATATATATATATATATATATATATATATATATATATATATATATATATATATATATATTTGTAAAACGTTTTTTTATTTTTTTAAAACATAAACATAAAATACATCTTTTTAGAACGAAGCATTGATCCGGTCATAAATTGGTACAATCACAAATTCATCTTTAACAATGACTCATCTCCACTAATCATCATCTTATAAAAATAATAAAAAATAAATAAAACAGAAAAAAAACCCACAATAACTCGCTCAAAACAATTACCTTTCTATTATTTCAGCTCAAATCTTACTTTCCAAATAACACAACTTAATGTTTTACACAATTGTTTCCCTAAATTCTATCTATTTTCTAATACCATTATCCAAGAACCCGTTACTTAAATCTTTAAACCCTAACTCAATATCATTTCATTATCTTTTCTTTTTATTTAAATGAGTGTATTTTAAAGATATAAATCATTACTATTATCATAAACAATATCTTAACTATCACTTGCAGCAAATCCTCTTCATTACTATTTATCTCAACATAATCCTAATTTACAAATAATCACAGCATAATCGTTTTTAATTATTTATCACAGCACATCATCTTCATCTTAATCCTCATCTTTTACTTTAATCCCAACGTAATCATTTTTATTTTTACTGTTAAACCCAGCATAGTCGTTTATTTTTACTGTTATTCCCAGCAAAATCATCCTTATTTTTACTCCTTACGATTTATATTGATATTGTTTCCTGATTGCTTATTTGTACCCTATGACTGTCACTAAGGGTTGTACCTTATAATTCTTGATGAACGTATCTTTTATGTATACTGAGAGCATATACACCAAGACAAATTCCTTGTGTGTCCAATCACACTTGGCCAATAAAAAATTCTATTCTATTCTATTCTATTCTATTCTATTCTATTCTATTCTATTCTATTCTATTCTATTCTATTCTATTCTATTCTATTCTATAGAAACACACCTGTTGTGGGGTTTGTGGCTTTGCTAGGAAAGATTTATTCCTGCTCCTTTTGCCTTTCGACGGCATTTAAAGCGGAGAGAAAAATAATGTATTTTTAATCTGGGCTTCGGACACTGAGTTTATCGAGGGAAAGCAGGAGAGGGGGGGAAAAATTGCACGATACTTTACCCGCAATTTTGTTTTTGTTTCAAAACGTGAGATTGAAACGCCAAGTGACAGGACTGGGAACGCGAGAGTTGCTGAATTCGGCTGGAATTTTTCCTGTGGGAATCGGGGAGTGTTTGTAAAAACTCTGGGAGGTAGGATTATTATTATTATTGTTGTTGTTGTGCGCAAGGTGACTTATCTGACGTCTGCATATTTGGAGACGATATGATGAATTAGAAAACGAACGTTTTTGGGGACCGCTTGTTGAAATAACGAGCCTTGGAATTTGGAACATGTCAGAAGAATTTAAAAAAAACTGCCCTTAGTTGGAGACATCTGGCATCCTGGGGAAACGCTTCTATTTTTCCTGCTGATGGTTGGATTTGGGATCTACAAACTTTCCAGATTCCAGAAGTGAATTTTACTCCTGGTTGGCCAACAGAATGCATTAGATCAGTCATGGCGAAACTTTTCGGCACCAAGTGGCCAAACCGGAACACGCTGGAGCCCCGGAGACCACATGCATGCGCCGGCCACCTGGTCTTCTGGTTTACGGCACGCACATATGCGCCGGCCAGCTAGTCTTCGCGCATGCCGGAGCCCCAAAAACCCGAAGACCAGGTGCCAGCCAGCTAGTCTTGGGTTTCCAGGGCTCCGGCAGAGCGAAGCTCAGCGCACTGGAAACCAGACTATCTGGCGACAGTGCATGTGCCCACAGAGAGGGCTCTGTGTGCCACCTCTGCCACACGTGCCATGGGTTTGCCATCATGGCATTAGCTCTACATTGTTTTTTGGTTTGTTTTTTTTTAAATATTTTTTAAGACAAACAAACATTTAGTACATCAATCATCCCTCCCCTGTGACATCTCGATGTTATCTTCTTCAATTGTTTTTGTTCTTCTTCTTCCAAAAGTTTCTTCCATCTTGATCTTCATCCAAAGCACTATAACAATTCATTCCTATAACCATATTCTAGCCATCAAGTTTTTATATATCATATATATAATTTTTATACATAATTATATGTAATTTTATACATAATTATAAAATTAATCCTTTATATCTCTTTTTCCAACCAACAATAAAAATAATTCCGTATTTTAAAATATTCTAATTCTTCCCTATCCTTAATCATCAAAGTTAGTCTATTCATTTCTGCAGAATCTAAAAAAATTTTTATAACTTCTTCTTCCAAAGGTATTTTCTCTGGCTCTACATTGGTAGAGAGAAGTAAGAGCTTTCACCACAAAATATGTTAGCGAGATCTGCAATTGATTATCCGTCCTTTTATTGCATTTGTGGAAAAAAACATATAGATACAGATAGCTTTATTGATTAGCCTATAGGCCATATCAAAGCACAAGGTTCAAACACAGACCACCGATAAAATCCTATGCAAACATTTTTTTTTTGCTTTTAATTTATATGCCGCCCTTCTCCGGAGACTCAGGGCGGCTTACAATGCGTTAAGCAATAGCCTTCATACTTTTGTATATTTATACAAAGTCAGCTTATTGCCCCCACAATCTGGGTCCTCATTTTACCTACCTTTGAAAGGATGGAAGGCTGAGTCAACCTTGAGCCTGGTGAGATTTGAACTTGCAGTAATTGCAAGCAGCAGATGTTAATAACTTTAACATCTTATTTACAGTGCATTTTACAGTGCTTTAGTCCACTGTACTATCAGGCTCCTATTTAAAATAAGAGTAGGGTAAAATACAATAGTTATAAGATAAGATACAATATAATTTAATACATAGATATATAAAATAGAATAAAGTGACTTAAAATTATATTTCGGTGTCACCCTTACAATCTACTCCAATCAGACCCACGTATGCAGATCTCAACCGAACCATTTTGTGTGTAACTATCGTGCTGTGTTAAATGTTATTTTCAGGTTCTGGCCACACATAAAGTAAGTTGTTTTGATATGGGGATCCCAATGGGTCATTCGTTTGGTATGTGGACCAAGGTACCTATCTCTCACCCCCTTATACAAGCAACAATCAAATAGGATGTGAGCCAGATCTTCTACCTCTTTAGCTCCACAAATGCAGAGACATTCATTGTAGGACTGTGATGGCGAACCTATGCCACACGTGCCACAGGTGGCATGTGGGCCATATCGGTGGGCACGTGAGTGTTGCCCTAGCTCAGTTCCTGTGTGCATGTGCGCTGGCCAGCTGATTTTCAGGCCTTCCGGGCCCACCGGAAGTCAGGAAACAGGCTTTTCTGGCCTCCGGGGGAGCGGGGAAGGCTGTTTTTGCCCTCCCCAGGCTCCAAGAAAGCCTCTGGAGGCACGTGACGGCAAAAAGATTAGCCATCACTGTTGTACGGTATAGAATGGGATCTCCCATATCTGACCATTGTGTCAAGCTGTTCGAATCTCGCTCGCGTAAATATCTCTCTAAGACGTTTTGGCAGTTGTAACTTCAAATAGTTATCTACTTGAAAAGTGCATTTGTATTTGCTCAGCCATTTCAAGTTACCCACCTTATGGGTATGGTAGCTATATCATTTTGTGCTTCTATATCCTTAATTCTTTGGGCAGCTCTTTTTTTTTTTAATTGTTCTCCTGTTACACAAGTGACTGGAAGGCCACAGATTCTTACAAAATTCGTTAGTTTGGTGTTCCAGGAGATTTGTGATTGTAATTTTATTTGCTCTAGTAGACATAACTTGGGGAGTCTATCCGTCTCCATTTCGTTGACTTTGAACCAGTAGTTATATGCTCTAATTTTGGATAGTGCATGAATTATATGAATTCCAGATTCCAGAAGTGAATTTTACTCCTTGTTGGCCACCAGAATGCATTAGATCTACATTGTTTGAAGGCACTTGGAGAGCTAGAGAGGAGCTGCCATCACAAAATATGTTAGCGGAGATCTACAATTGACAATCCTCCCTTTTATTGCATTTGTGGAAAAAAATATATAGTTGGAAACTATTTTATTGATGGTTAGAGAATAAAAATGGAAGTTAAAAATAGGGAAACAAAAGAAGAAGATTAGCGAAATACCGAAAATATGTTAAGAGAGAGACGTAAACATTATGATTATTATTACTTTTATGACTATTAGGATTATTATTATTATTATTATTATTATTATTATTATTATTATTATTATTATTATTATATTTCTATTAGAAGATATGTCAAGAGGGAGAAGTGACTATGTTTATAACGTTCAATATTAGTATTGTAAAATTAGAGAAGTAATATTAATGTAATGAATACTGTTGTAAATTTTGATATGCATGTACCGAGGCGACACACTGTTTAATGGAAGATGCGCATGTGCCCCCCCCCCGCTTTTAGTACATGATGGCACAGTGGGCCCGTTTTTCACCCTCCCCAGACTCGAGACTTTCTAGGAGCCTGGGGAGGACTAAAACAGCCTTCCCCATTCCCACCGGAGGCCCTCCGGAGACCGGAAACAGACCATTTCCCAACTTCCGGTGGGACCGAAAGACCCAAAAACCACAGATGCGTGCTGGAACTGAGCTACGGCAACGCTCGTGTGCCCACTGATATGGCTCCGTGCGCCACCTGTGGCACCTGTGCCATAGATTCGCCATCACGGCCCTATACAATTTCAGACAAGTGGCCAACTAGTCTCTTCTTAAAAAAACTCCAGTGATGAAGCACCCATAACTTCTGAAGGCCAACTCATTCCATACTTAGTTATTCTCACTTAGGCAGTTTCTCCTTAATTCCAGGTTGCTTCTCTCCTTGATTAGTTTCCATCCGTTGTTTCTACTCCTGCCTTCTGATGCTTTGGAGAATAAATTGACCCCCCTCTTCTTTGTGGCAACCCCTCAAATACTGGAATGCTGCTATCATGTCGTCCCTAGTCCTTCTTTTCTCTAGATTAGCCGTACCCAATTCCTGCAACCGTCCTTCACATGTTTTAGTCTCCAGGCCTTTTAACCATCTTAATGGCTGTTCTTTGCCCTTTTCCCCCCAAAGTCTCAAGATCTTTATTTATTTATTTTATTCATTTGATTTGATTTGTATACCGCCCTTCTCCAGCAGGACTCAGGGCGGTGAACAGCCGAGATAAAACAGAGCATTCCCCATCTTTGGGGAAAAAAGGGCAGAGACGGGCAACTAAGATTATTTAACTCAACCAATTTGATGGACGGTGGTAACTCCCTCTTTTTCTGGGCCAAGCTTGCACCTTAGATAGGAGCTTTGTAAAAACACGCTTGTTCCGTGCCAGCTAAAGGATCCTCCCCAAATTCACACACCACAAGCCTTATCCTTCCATCAGCAAAACTTCAGTCAATCGTTTGGGGAAGGAAGAACAAGAGTGATTAAAATTTCCCTGATCCTTCCAGATTGCCTTTAGGGTGACTCCGGTGTGTTTATTGTTCTGCTTAGCCTTGGAAAATATATATATATATATATTTTCCAGAATTGCTCATTGGCTTCCAGGATGATTCCCTGTGGCGTGTTTCTGAATTAAGTCAGGGCACCCTAGGAAGGAAGGAAGGAAGGAATGCCAACATTTGGAAGATCTTGAGAAGTTTGGCCATTGGCTTGGTGGAACTTTTCGCAAATTTTGTGACGCCTGGTGAATTTTGTACCAAGAACGAGCCGTGCTGAAGATCCCGAAGGCGTTGAAAGTCACCCAAAACCAATCAATCTTGAAGATCATTCATCAGCATTGACAGGTGACATTCGGAAAGCTAACAACCCCAAGGGTGACATCAAAGAACATCGGAGGAGGAGTTGCCTTCATGCCTTGCATGCAAACAATAAACCAGCATGTAAAATTTGTTTCTTAATGAGCAATCTGGATGGAGTCGAGAGATGCAATCTGTTAAAATTAAAATTCCCGGCTAATCGTTGATCTCACCCATCAATTGTAACTTAGGTTGTTCAGTCTGGTTCAGACGTCAAGCGCAGGTGGAATGGAATGGAATGGAATAGAAGGAGGAGGAGGAGAAGGAGGAGGAGGAGGGAAAGAAGAGAGAGAAGGAGAAGAATGAGAGAAGTAGAAGCGAATAGAATAGAATAAGGAGGAGGAGGGAAAGAAGAGGGAGAAGGAGAAGAATGAGAGAAGTAGAAGCAAAAGGAATAGAATAGAAGAATAGAATACAGTAGAATAGAATAGAAGACTTTATTGTCACTTTAATTGTACACTAATCAGCATACATTAAAACAAATTTTCCTTGCATTCAACTCTCAACCATTATGCATACACACATATATATGACTCAGAGAAACATCAGTCTAGTTTGGATGTATACATATATATGATGGGGAAAAAATAATCCTGTGAGTTTACAAAACGGATGGAATAAGGAACAAAGCTGTTACAGAATCTAGCAGTCCTGCTAGAAATACTTCAAAATCTCTTCCCAGAGGGGAGCAACAGAAACAGATCATGGGTGTGTGTGTGTGTGGGGGGGATCTCTAACCAATGCTTCAAGCTCCAAGCACATAGCGCTAATAAGCAGCATCCTGACTAATGGGAAGCGAGCTTCCTATAATCTTCTCCGCTGTCCTCACCACTCTCTGTAGGGACTTTCTATCTAAAGCGCTACTGCCACCAAACTGCAAACAGTGATGCAGTTTGTTAAAACGCTCTCAATCGTGCCTCTGTAAAGAAATAGCCAGGACAGGAGGAGAAAGATGTGCTCTCCTCATCCGACGCAGGAAATGCAAATGCTGGTTTGCATGCTTCACTAAGGATGACGTGTGGAGAGACCAGTTCAGATTGTTAGTTATCGTTAGGCAGTCCTCGCTTGCTGTTTTATGACTGTTTGAAGTTATGGCAGAGATAGAACAAGTGCTTTCTGGGCCCTAAAGCAAACACACACACACTGTTTTCATAAATTGTCATGCCCCCAATGGCCACTTGACTACTGGGGGTTGGGTCACAGCATTCCACAATCATGTGACCAATGGTTCACCATGTTTTTTGATAGTTCCCAGCCTATCTCCCCAGTTTTCTGCAGCTTGCCATCAAGAAAAGACCATTGAAACGAATGCTTTTGCTTAAAAACCACCGCAAAAACTTTTTTTGGAAAACTACTGTATTTTTCAGACTATAAGACGGACTTTTTTTGTCTCCCAAAAGGGGGTGAAAATGTCTGTGCGTCTTATAGACTAAATATTGTCGAAGCCCCACCCACCCGCCGACCGTTTTTTGAGCTCCGCACATCCCATTTTTGGGCCTTTTTCCAGGCCTTTTCCAGGCCTTTTTTCAGCCCGTTTTGAGGCTTTTTTCAGCCCGTTTTCAAGGCTTTTTTTGGCCTGTTTTCAAGGCTTTTTTTGGCCTGTTTTCAAGGCTTGTCTTCAAGCCTCAAAAACGAACCGAAAAAAGCCTCAAAAATGGGCCAAAAAAGCCCTGAAAACGAGCTGAGAAAAGGCTGGAAAAGGGCAGAAAATGGGGCGTGTGGAGGCTAAAAACTTTTTTTGGGTTGTTTTTCTCTTCTAAATTTAGGTGCGTCTTATAGTCTGAAAAATACGGTACTTTTGATGACGAGTTCTTCGGCTAATGACTGCAATGACTTATGACTGTAATTCCGGGCTCAGTTACAGTCACAACTTGAGGATTGCCTGTAGTATTGTCCAAACTTGTGCATTTTGGAAGAAATGCAAATGAAGTTGGGAGGCTTTTAACTTGTTTTAAGATTTTCTTTTTAAAAGTTTTATTTATTTCAAGGCGACTGTGTGGTCAAGAGGTCAAGCAGCCTGATTGAGCCAGCTCGCATTTCCATCTTCCTTTCTTCCTTTTCCTTTTTCAGGAACTTCTAATCAGCTGTGTCATGACGGCTGTTCCTGCGCCAGATCCTGTCTACGTTTTACGAGGAACTAACAATGGCATTAACACACTGTGTTTTCAGTGTTCAAACCCAGATCCAGATTTTCCCATTCTTTACTCAGGGTGAGTAAAGAAAGAACATGCAAGTTTACTAGCACCGATGACGTTAACCTAGTTAGGGTCTGCAAGAAAACAAGCAAGCTCAGAGAGCACCAAGGACCCCCTCGTACAGCTGACTGCAAGTACAAATACAAGGGGAGGGGGGCGCTATGGCTCAATGGTTAAAGACACTGGGCTTGTCGGCTGGAGAACTGACAGGTTCGAGACTTGAGCTCCATGCAACGGGGTGAGTTCCTGTTCCCTGCTCCAGCGCCTGCTCACCTAGCAGTTCGAAAGCATGCAAATGCGAGTAGATAAATAGGTACCACTTTGGTGAGAAGGCAACAGCATTCTGTGTGCCTTTGGCATATAACCATATTGGCTACATGACCATGGAAATTGTCTTCGGACAACGCTGGCTCAGCCAAGAAACGGAGCTGAGCACCGTGCTATAGAATCGGACATGACTGGACAGAGAAAACCTTTACTTTTACAAATGCAAGAAATATGATATTTATACTGCCACTTACTGTATATTATTTTACAAGTTATCCCATCTAAGTGGTTTAAAATGTGTAACAGACCCACGGAAACAGCAAAGGAACTAGAGGGGATGTTTCATTTAACCAAGATGAAAATGTAATTATCTCATCTTTTTAGCTTCTCGCTCTTTACAACCGTGTGCAAGATCTGTTGTACCCTGTTTCCCCGAAAATAAGACCCAACTGGAAAATAAGTCGTAGCATGATTTTTCAGGATGCCCATAATATAAGCTCTACCCCAAAAATAAGCCCCAGTTAAGATCGTCAGCAGATGAAGGCGTTTAGTACTGTATTTTCCCCCAAATAAAACCTAACCGGAAAATAAGCCATAATGCATCTTTTGGAGCAAAAAATTAATATACGACCCCATCTTATTTTGGGGAAAACACTGTATTAAATGCCAAGTCAGAATGTCACAGTCCTGGTTAATTCTCCTTTTTCTTTTCATTTTTTGGTTTTAAAACAGATCTTCTAACGGACTGGTCCATATCTGGAATCTGAAGACGCGCCGAGTCTGTGGCAGCCTGAATGGCCACGGTGGAAATTCAGTGTACTGTGTGAAAACATTATCCAATAGAAGAAATGGGCTTCTTAGGTGAGCCTACATTTAACAAGGCGTAATTCAAGTTTGGTAACATTGATTACAAATAAGCCTCGACTTAGTTGAGCCCAACCTTTCTGTTGCTAAGTGAGACAGTTGTGAGTTTTGCCCCATTTTTTGACCTTTCTGGCCACGGTCGTTAAGTATCCCTGCAGTTGTTAGGGTGGAAACACAGTTGTTAAGTGAATTTGGCTGCCCCACTGACTTTGCTTGTTAGAAGGTTGCAAAAGGGATCACATGACCCCGGGACACTGCGGCCATCATAAATATGAAACCGTTGTCAAGCATCTGAATATAAATCACATGGCCACGGGAATGCTGCAATGATTATAAGTATGAAAAACGGTCGTAAGTCACTTTTTTCAGTGCCGTTGTCACCTTGAATAGTCACTAAATGAACTGTTGTACCTGTAGTCTGGGGTCACCTCTTCAGCTGGACATTTAAGGCAGAGTTGTGTTCAAGGAGGGGGTTGACTAGGAACATGGAGTTTCATTAAGGAACTGCCATGAAACTGAATGACCCAGGAGACATACGCTAACTATATATATATATATAAATGGATGTGTATGTGTGTTCTAGCATAACTCTGGAACGCCTCGAGCAATTTCAACCAAACTTGGTACACAGATGACTAACTCTCTGGAAACAAATACTGTGGGGGGTAAGACACCTCTAACACCCCTCATGGTGGGGGGAGGTGTTCTGTTAAGATACAGCCTGTTGTGCCTTAAAACGGCTTCTACTGGACTGCCTTAAAATGGCGTCTACTGTACAGCACAGTGGAGTTACCATGGTAACAGCTTCACAGTACTCCACAAGGCGATTCCTTCTGGTAAAGGGGAAAATCCAACATCAGAAATTACATTTGGTCCGGACATTTTCAACAAGGCTTTGATGGTCAATAAAACATTACTGCCTGCACCACTATGAGACTGTCTAATACAGGATTGGGATTAATCAATAAAAACCGGGCAATACCGGGTTATCAGCTAGTAACTAAATAAACCCCTGGAGAAGTGAATGAATATTCTCCCCAGTGGACTTTTCATGTGACAACCATTTTGATTTTCAAAGTCAGGGCCGTGACCAGAACATCTGCCTGTGGGACTTATCCGAAGGAAGGAACGTCGTCACGGAAAGCCTTTTCACAGAGAACGTTGGGTTCTGCAAATGTTCCCTCTCTGAGGTGACAGAGAAACGGTCTCTCCTGGCCACTCCGTGGAAAGGATTAGAAGAGGTAAGTCATTCCTCTAACACAGGGGTGTCAAACTCAAGGCCCGTGGGCCGGATGTGGCCCACAGGGTGCTTAGAATCTGGCCCGCAAGGCCGGCCTGGAAACAGCAAGGGACTTGCCCACGGTGCCTCTGCCAGCGAAAATGGAGCTGGGGAGATGTACATGCCCTCCTGTGCCCTGTTTTCGCTGGCCAAGGGCTGCAGGAGGCCATCGTGAACGAAAATGGGGCACGGGGGGGCATGCGCGGCCCTCCTGAGCTCCGTTTCGCTGGCAGAGGGCTATTAAAACAAACTAAAAACAAATCAAAAGGAGAAATGTTTCCCCTTTTTGCATTTGAGCATGCAAGAAGGGATGGGAAAGAAGAAAGGGAAAGAGGAAAGAAAAAGAAGGAAAGGTAGGAAGAGAGCAAGGAAGGAAAAATAAGGAAAGAGGGGAAGGAAGAAGAAAGGAGAATGGAGAGGGAGGGAAGGAAGGAAGGAAGGAAAGAAGGAAGGAGATAATAATGAGAGTGAGGGAGGGTCTCAGGGACCCTGAGACCCTCACTCACTTGGCCACCACAGGTGCCCCCTGACACAAGTGATGTCGAGGTGGCCATGCCCACCATGGCCATGTCCCCCTCACTCCCCGGCCCTCCGAGGTCAAACACAACCCTGATGTGGCCCTCAATGAAATCGAGTTTGAGCCCAACCCCCCTTGCTCTGCCGTGCGTGTTGGCCAAGGACTCTCCAAGATGTTCCTCTGAGCTTGGCCCATGGCAAGGAGTCATGGGAATGGTGTTGAAATGAAGCGGGAAAGCCCACTTTCCCAAATGCAGGAGACAGGACCACAGAAGTTGGAGAACACAGGTTTATTTGCTAGCAAAGGTTCGGAGCATTCACATGTCAGATTCTGAACCCCGGGCTACGCCCAAGGTGTACCTTTTATACATTTTGCAATTCTAGCCACACCAGAGGCGTTACGCCTCTGACTTTATTTCCATATATGGGTACTATCTTACACTGTCTGTTATCTTCCGTTGACACGTCTGGTGACATATTGCTTAATATAAATTCACTACAGAAATGATATAGAACATCGGTCATTAAGCTCATCAGTACATTTAACAAGTTCCTTATTTCTTTCTTTATTTTATTTTATTAATTTTATTTCTATACTGCCCTTCTCCCGAAGGGCTCAGGGCGGTGTACAGCCTAATTAAAAACACAAAGACAGACAATATTTAAAAATAATTAAAATTATTAAATAGTAGGCCCAATTTCTAAAACCCCGAATTTAAAAACCCAATTTAAAACCAATTAAAATATTTATATTGATAGCCCAGCCTGGCAGAACAACAGGGCACAACGAAATACACGGAGATCAGAGATTTTGCGAATTTCCGGGGGCAGTTCATTCCACAGGGGCTGGGGCACCCACAGAGAAGGCCCTCCCCCTGGGTGTCGCCAGCTGACATAATTTGGCCGATGGCACCCTGAGGAGACTCTCTCTCTGTGGGAGCGGACTGGCCGGTGGGAGGCGGACTGGCCGGTGGGAGGCTACTGGTGGCAGAAGACGGTCTCGAAGGTACCTTGTTCCTTGTACTTTCCTGAGGTTTGCAACATAACGTCTACTCCCATGTCAACACTTCTGAGAGCACCATAATACTGTGAATAATACAATGCATAGATTAATACGATTTATAGTATAAGACCCTCCTGTCTCATAAGGAATCTGGAAGGTCGCTCTGGTTTCATCAGTTGGACAGTGGGAAATATTGCTGGATCAATGAACTCAACGGGAAGAGGGGACATCAGAATCCGTTGCATCAGTTAAACGAATTAGATCTTCTTTGATGGCGGTGGTGGGATGTCCCAGTTTTCACCAGGGTTTCTGTTCTGACCCAGCTCCCCAAACATGACAAACCCTCTGTAAGCAATCAACGATTCCTTTATTAGGAGCGCCAGCAGCCCCAGCAAAAAGTCAGCAGGTTAACAAGTCTGTCCGGCAGGGAGATGAATAGCTGTCTGCCACAGCTATTCATCTCTGCCCCTTGCCTTTTATCCCCAGAGCTAAGGTGGGGCTTTGCTAGCAGCAATGGCTCTTCTGTCCCAAGGACCGGCCCATAGATTTCCACTGCTCTCCTCTCCTCTGCCTTCTGAGCATCTGCGCATCAGGCACTGGACCCAGCTGTTCCTCCTCCTCCTCATCAGCCACCTTCAGACCTAGGGGCTGTTGACTCCATCTGAGGGCTGACAGCTCCATTCACTCTTCCCCCTCAGGTTGTCTTGATGCCAATTTTGACCCCCACACCGCCTCCTCCTCCTCCTCTAATTCGGCTGTTGGAGGGGCCGGTGGCCAAGAGGCCACAACCGTTTCCCATCTGCATATTGATAGTTCTGTTGATCTCATCACATCAATTCCTGCAACCGCTCTTCATATGTCTTAGTCTCCAGGCCTTTGATCATCTTAGTTGCTCTTTTTTGCACTTTTTTCCCAAAGTTTCAACATTCTTTTTTGTAACTGGATGCAGTATTCCAGGAGTGGGCTTATTGATAAAGCGGTACTAATACTTCTGTGCCTCTGTTTATACAACCAAGGATTGTATTCGCTTTTTTGGCTGCCACCGCACACGGCCAGCTCATGTCTAAGTGATGAACTAATAAAAAATTTGGAACACAAAAGAAACTCCACAAAACCTGGAAACCTCCTTAAACACCAAGCCAAAGCACTTTGAGGCTTATGATTAACACGAAGACTTAATATGTGTTTACACTTGGCCATTAGCCAAAATAGATTTTTTTTTCCCCCTTGAAGCAGGTTCTGTCTATGAATAATAAGATCTGAGCAGGCATTTATTTGTTCCCGATTGCCCTAAAACCACCAGAAACATGCATTTCTCTTGCCAATTTGCCAGAAACATGTTTAAAATGCCTTAGAAATGTGCAAAAAAAAAAACAACTCATTTTCTTGGGGGTGACTTGTAGCCACCGAAGAACCTTATTAACCCCCGGCAAAAGTAAAAAAAAACCACACATTTTTTTTTTCCTGGGGAAACCTTCTCCTCCTGGTTTTAAATTACATGCTAAGTAGGATATTATTTTCCCAAGGCCCGACGGCTACACGGGTGAAGATTCTGTCAATCTAGCCAAAGATACTCATGCCACAACTTGTCCAATCTTGGAACAAGCAATACTGGTGTGTCAGACTGGGACTGGGACCATGTTTGAGGCCGATCCCTGCCATGAGAAGTCTATGAGAAGTCATAGGTTTATGTTTGAGGCCAATCTCGGTCAAAAGAAGTCCAAGAGAAGACAAGGACCATGATTGAGGCCAATCCCTGCCATGAGAAGTCTGTGAGAAGACTAGGTTTATGTTTGAGGCCAATCTCAGTCAAAAGAGAAGTCTCGAGAGATGATTTGGTGGGCTGCTCACTCGCTCGTCATCCTACCTAGCTCACCTTATGGGCAAAAGAAAGGGGAGATGGGAATGCTACGCATGTAGATT
Source organism: Pantherophis guttatus (assembly GCF_059756535.1). Classification (NCBI taxonomy): domain Eukaryota; kingdom Metazoa; phylum Chordata; class Lepidosauria; order Squamata; family Colubridae; genus Pantherophis; species Pantherophis guttatus. The sequence goes on along the minus strand of NC_142079.1, from coordinate 9,039,772 downwards.
CTTCCAACAGTGCTCCTCAACCATGGCAACTTTAAGATGTATGGACTTCAGCTCCCAGAATTCCCTGCAATCAGCATGGCTGATGGGAGAATTCTGTGAGGTAAAATCCAAAGATCTTAAAGTTGTGAGGATTGAGAGCTACTGCTATTAACAAAAAGGGAGGGGAGGGGAGGGGAGGAAGGAAGGAAGGAAGGAAGGGGAAAGGAGAGGGAAGGGAAAAGAGGAAAGGGAAGGGAGGGGAAGGGAGGGAGGGAGAGAGGAAGGAAGGGAGAGGAAAGGAGGGAAGGGAAGGGAAAAGAGGGGAAGGAAGGAAGGGGAAGGGAGAAAGGAAGGAAGGAAAGGAGAGGGAAGGGAAGGGAAAGAAGGGAGGGAGGGGTAGAAAGGGAAGAAGGAAAAGAGGAAGGAAGGAAGAGGGAAGGGAAGAGGAAAGGGAAGGGAGGGGAAAGGAGAGGGAAGGGGAAGGAAAGAAGGGAGAGGGAAGGGAAGGGAAAAAAGGAAAGGGAAGAAAGGGGAAAGGAGAGGGGAAGGTAGGAAGGGGAAAGGAGAAGGAAGAGAAGGGAAAATAGAAAAGGAAAGGAAGAGGAAGGGAGGGAGGGAGAGAGGAAGGAAGGGGGAGGGAGGGAGGGAAAAGAAGAGGAAAGGGGAAGGGAGGAAGGGGAAAGGAGAGGGGAAGGGAGGGGAAAAAGGGAGGGAGGGAGGAAAGAAAGAAAGGAAAGGAGAAAAGGGAAAAGAGGAAGGGAAGGAAGGAAGAGGAAAGGGGAGGGGAGGGAAACGAAAGAAGGAAAGGAAGAGAGAGAGAAAGAAAGAGACAGATCTATATGGATAGTAATAATAAATAAGCCAGCTTCTTCCCATATTCTTCCTTTCAAAAAAAACAAAAGCAAAAACAAAATCTACGGTAGGACCAGGCAGCCCATTTCACAGTTGGTGCATCTCCTCTAAAGGCCTCCAGTGCCGTCGAATTTCTGCACGTGCCCGAACTCCGCTGACTCTCTTGGCGGTACCCAAAGCGGAACCGAGCAAGACCTATTGAATTCTCTCCCAAGATCCATTCAGAGTTTCCCCCCCCCCCCCGCTTCAGCTCAGCTTGCTGTCCTTTGCGTTGAAAAATGTGTCAGCCGTAAATTATATAGATGTGGGGCCATTCCTCTTTTTTCCCCCCCTCCCTTCCCCCCCCCCCACCCCGCCTCAGGTACACATACACACACACAACACACTGCAGGAATTGAAATACAATCCACAAACTCTTCCAACTGGCATTCGTGTTCCTGAAACAGCTTGGTCTCATTTTTATGTTCTCCCCGGGAGAGAGCCGGGGGGGGGGGGCCCTTCGGCACAAAGGCGCAGGGTTAGTTTTGAAGGTTAATTTTTAAGTGGTGTGTTGAATGCAACACGCTGGGCTGGCAAGGCCACCTTCTAACTACTCCGTGTGCAGCCTGAAAAATTGCATTTTGACGAGCAAATGCATTTTTTAATTTTTTTTTTTATTTCGGTAGACGTGCATAAAGCTGGGAAGGAGGCCAAGGCTCGGGGGGGGAGGGGGGGAGGGGAACAGGAAGTGGGAAAATATTGAAAGACTACTGAAAGAAATTAAATTTATCGAACCCCCTCACCCGTGGAACTACCCTCCTGTTGGGGGTAGCAAATGGGTTGTGTGAATGCATGGGAGTCTTGAGCTTGGATCTTTTCTTGCCGACGTTTCATTACCAAAGTAGGTAACATCATCAGTGCTAGAAAGAAGTGGGGTTTGCAGAGAGGAGGAGGAAGATTGTGGTGTTCTTGGTGTGAAAAATAGAGTAGAGTAGAGTAGAGTAGAGTAGAGTAGAGTAGAATACTAGAATAGAATAATAAGAATGGAATAGAATAAGTAGAGTGGAGTGGAGTGGAGTAGAATATTAGAATAGAATAATAAGAATAGAATAAGAGTAGAGTAGAGTAGAGTAGAATACTAGAATAGAATAATAAGAATAGAATAGAATAAGTAAAGTAGAATACTAGAATAGAATAATAAGAATAGGATAGAATAACAGTAGAGTAGAATACTAGAATAGAATAATAAGAATAGAATAAGAGTAGAGTAGAGTAGAATACTAGAATAGAATAATAAGAATAGAATAGAATAAGTAGAGTAGACATGGTGGCTCAGTGGCTAAGACACTGAGCTTGTCGATCATAAGGTCGGCAGTTCAGTGGTTCGAATCCCTAGTGCTGCGTAACGGGATGAGCTCCCATTCCTTGTCCCAGCTTCTGCCAACCTAGTTGTTCGAAAGCCGGTTAAAAATGCAAGTAGAAAAATAGGGACCACCTTTGGTGGCAGGAAAGAAGGAAGGAAGGGCAGTAGCAGTAGCGCTTAGACTTATATACCGCTTCACAATGCTTTCCAGCCCTCTCTAAGCGGTTTACAAAGTCAGCCTCTTGCCCCCAACAATCTGGGTCCTCATTTTACCCACCTCGGAAGGACGGAAGGCTGAGTCAACCTTGAGCCTGGTGAGATTCGATCTGTCAAACTGCTGGCAGCCGGTGATCAGCAGAAGTATCCCGCAGTACTGCACTCTAACCACTGTGCCACTGTGGCTCTTATCCGTGGATAAGACGGACGGATGGATGACAGACAGAATAACTTTTTTTTTTATTGAAAAGTTTTACAAAAAACAAAAATTTTCTTCCCCCCCATATTCCCTCCACCTTTTCCCTCCCCTCATCCCACCCTCCCCCCCAGACTTCCCAGAGCAAAATACAAGGTGTTTCATTTAACAATCATAAACTAGATTAACCTACTTATCCTCAGACTACTAACTCCCCCCCTGAAACCTTAACTCCACTATAGATAACTAAATACCTCTAATACTTAACGTTCAATCATAAGCTATATGATATTTTCTTGTCTGATACTTATTTTGAGTATAGTCAATCCATTTTCTCCATTCCGAAATATATCTTTCTTGTGCAGACAGAATAACTTTATTGTCACTTTAAATATACACTAATCGACGTACGTTAAAATGAAATTTCGTGGCATACAGCTCTCAAAGGGTCACCACCTCCAACATACAGCTACATAAACATGACAAAAGAATAAGATAAATACAAAATTTTGCACATACCCACATATATTACATATGGGCTTGTTTGCAAAAGACTCGAAAAGTTTTCGCTTGTGTTCCATGGTGTCTGGCTGGTAACCAATTCGACTTGTTTCTTGAATATCAGGTTCGTGTTGTGGAGCTGCCATCCAAGACATCAATCTGTACCTTGAAGCCGGAGACGGATGCCAAGCTGGGCATGCCCATGTCTCTGAGGATGTGGCAGGTAAGCCAACCAGAAGCTAATTAGGAAACACTTTCCCTGCACACAGACCGAGAGGCGGAAACTCATGAATCATTCTTTCCTACAAGAATTATTTCTTTCCAAAGATTGTCCACAGGCCATCAGCTGCATGTAGTCCTCGACTTAACGACCTGTTCTGACTTAAGCTTCCTTAGAAGTTAAACAGCACAAACGTAGTCCCGGCAGACCTCTTTAATTCATACGGCTGTAAATTACTTTCCTTTACAGCCCGCAAGGCTTGATAAACAGTCTTTCAAAGGAAGGTTTATCAACACCCACCTATCTCACGTGGAACGCTGCCAGAGAGCTGATTTCCAGACGCAGGGCAAGGCCAAACTTGGCACAGAGTCACAAACAGAAGTTTCAAATCTTGAATTGGCCAGATGAACTAATTGCTTCCTGCAAAAGCTCATGTCCCGTTCGCTTCTCTTTTATGTCTAATGGGGGGGGGGGGCAATCATCACCAAGCCTTACTCCCAAGTCGACCCTGTTTCCTTAATTGTTCCTGTCTCCTGGCATGTACACACTGGGAACAGGCTTCCGCTGTTCTTCTGCCTTGCTGATGTCAGACTCCGGAGACTCCGGAGGCAGCAAAGAACTACCAGATGGCCCTGGCCCCCTCTCTGCCTCCGATGCAGAGCCCTCATCAGAGCCTTCCCCAGACTCCAGGACTGGCCCATGTTCCTCCCCAACCTCCTCGCTGTCCGAATCTGCTACCAGCTCTGCGGGCCACAACACGACCACGATTTGAGCCCAACATTTCTGTGGCTAAGCGAGACATTTGTGAAAGCAGGTTTCACGCCATTTTACGACCTTGTTAAGTGAATCGCTGTGGTGGATAAGTTAAATAATACGGTGTTAAGGGAATCTGGCTTCCCCCTTACCAAAAGGTCGCAAAAGGGGATCACACAACCTTGAGGCAGACAGCAACAGTCATAAGTATGAGTCAGTTCGCCCAGCGAGTTTTGATCACATGGTCACGGGGATGCGACAGAGGTCGTAAGTATGAAAAATGGTCATAAGTCGCTTTTTTCATTGCCATTATAACTTTGGTCACTAAATGAACTGTTGTAGATTGAGGACTACCTGGAATTATGCTGTTTAAAGGCAGGAGGGAAACAAGAATCACCTTCAGTTAGGTTAACCGTCCTCGACTTACGACCATTATTGAGCTTGGAATTACAGTCATATCATAGCCGGTTGTTAAGTGTGTGACTGGCCTGGTTTTGTGACATTTAGGGGGGTGGGGTTGTTAAGCAAACGTGGCCGTCGTAAAGTAAATGCTTTGGTCATAAAGCACACCCATGAGTTCACAAACTTAATGATACGGTACTTAAAGTTGAAAAGCCATTCGTGTAGCGATGGGTTCGAAGTTTTCACAACATTGAAAAAAAGGGACTTAAAACAGGTTCTCGCCATTAAGGACTGTCGTAACATTCCCTTGATCACGTGATCAAAATTTGGGCACTTGGCAACTGGCATGTATTAATAATTATTAAGGATAAATTTCTGACAGAGCAATCAACCCATGGAACAGAAGTTGCCTTCGGAAGCTGTGGGAGCTTCATCCCTGGAGGCTTTCAAGAAGAGACTGGACTGCCATCTGTCAGAAATGGTGTAGGGTCTCCTGCTTGGGCAGGGGGTTGGACTAGATGACCTCCAAGGTCCCTTCCAACTCTGTTAATCTGAGTCTATCTAAGATGATCAAAAGTCTGGAGACTAAAACATGAAGGAAGGTTGCAGGAACTGGGCACAGCTAGTCTAGTGAAGAGAAGGACCAGGGGAGACAGAGCAGTGGTCCAATACTTGAGGGGCTGCCAAAGAAAGAAGGGGGGTCAAGCTATTCTCCAAAGCACCTGAAGGCCAGACAAGGAATAATGGATGGAAACTGACCAAGGAGAGATTCAACCTAGAAATGAGGAGGAACTTTCTGACAGTGAGAACAATCAACCGATGGAACAGAAGTTGCCTTCGGAAGTTGTGGGAGCTTCATCACTGGAGGCTTTCAAGAAGAGACTGGACTGCCATCTGTCAGAAATGGTGTAGGGTCTCCTTCTTGGGCAGAGGGTTGGACTAGATGACCTACAAGGTCCCTTCCAACTCTGTTTATCTATTAACAACATTCGTAGTCTCCCGGGTTCACGTGAGTCCTCTTTCGCGACCTTCCAGCAAGGAAAATCCATGGAGGAAACTGGATTCACTTCATGACTATGTGGGACTCACTTAACGACTGCAGTGATTCATTGAACAACCGCGGCAAGGGAAGGCCGTAAAAACGGTGGAAGCCAAACTCACTGAGCCGTAGAAATTTGGGGCTCGTTTGTAGTCGTAAGTCGAGGACAACCTGGGTATGAATCACATCCTTCGCTGGAAATGTTGGTACATGCGTTTTCTTAAGAACAATCCCAGTTTCCCCCTGTGGGAAAAAGAAGGGAAGACGGTGTGTGTGTTTGTGTGTGTGTGTGTACGTACATGCGCGCACATGCAAATTTAAACTCGCCCTGTTGGCCGGGAAAGTGTGTGACTTGCCTCGGAGGAGTTGATCGGTATCGAGACGATAATAAAACATCCTCCTGCAAAGCAGGGGGAAATATGTCAGCCTGCCTGGAGCCCAAACAAAGGGAGCAGAGCAGACTACCCGAGGTGCCGCACAAGCCATAAATCCACATGCAAACGAAACAATCGCACAATCGCACACCTATCAGCCTGTTCTGTAGCAAGGGTTTGACACCAAGGCCAACGTGGGGCCGGCGATGAGGGTTGTGAAACGGTGGCGAAAAATAGCATGGATGGAGCAGCCACGTTGATAACAGGAGGTCCTTTTTTTTTTCTTTTTGAATTTCTTTTTTATTTTAAAACAAAAACAAAACATAAAACCATCATCGTGCCAAACAATTACAGACAGCGTGTCGATCGGTTTAACATTCTTCTGTGCTTAATCCCATCTTCAGAGTACCCGATATATAACAAAAGCTTATTACTCGTGAAAAAGAACTTCACACGTTTTATCTTTACATCAACTTCATATTTCATCTCCATGTTTTATTATCTATCCACTGATAGGACAAATCCCATATCAAATAATATTTTTATCTTCCTGTTCTCTAATTTCAAGTGTCGATTTACTCATTTCAGCACATTCCATGATTTTCTTAATAGCTTCATCAGCAGCAGGTATCTTCTCTCCTTTCCAATTTTTAGCAAATACAATTCTTGCCGCTGTTAAAACATTCACAATTAAATATTATTATTATTATTATTATTATTATTATTATTATTATTATTATTATTATTATTATTATTATTATTATTTAATTTTATTATTATTATTATTATTATTATTATTATTATTATTATTATTATTATTATTATTAGATTTATATTCCGCCCTACTCCCAAAGGACTCAGGGCAGTGAACAGCCAAGATAAAACACATACAATATAAAATTTAAAAAACAATTTAAAATGTATTAAATAAATTTGGCCCATACTAATTAAAACCCCTATTTTTAAAAACAAATTAAAATTAACCAATTAAAAGAGTTATATTGCAATTCTCTATTGTAAGATCCCTAATAAAAATATCTCTGGTCTAAAGTCAATATGTCTCTTTATCATTTTTTCCAACCACGTGTGTATCTTAGTCCAATATCTCTTAGCTTCTACACCACATATGGTAATATGATCCTGGAGTCTGACATTCCAACATTTCTCCGATTTATTCTTGAACATTCTGGCTATCCTCGTCGGGGGTAGGTGCCACCGATACAGGTGGTCCTTGATTTAGGACCAGTCTGGGTTAGCGGGATCAGAGGTTTAGTTTTCCGAGCTTTCGGACTCGTGTTGGAGCCCCATCCTCAGCGAACTTCTCTCTCCGAGAATGTGTGCTTTGGGCTATTCTATGCATAGTATAGCGCTCAGACACTGAGCTTGTCGATCGAAAGGTCGGCAGTTCAGCGGTTCGAATCCCTGGCGCCGGGTAACGGGGTGAGCTCCCGTGACTTGTCCCAGCTTCTGCCAACCTAGCAGTTCGAAAGCAGGTAAAAAATGCAAGTAGAAAAATAGGGACCACCTTTGGTGGGAAGGGAACAGCGTTCTGTGCGCCTTTGGCGTTGAATCATGCCAGCCACTTTATTTTATTTTATTTTATTTTATTTTATTTTATTTTATTTTATTTTATTTTATTTTATTTTATTTTATTTTATTTTATTTTATTTTATTATTTTATTTTATTTTATTTTATTTTATTTTATTTTATTTTATTTGTTTAATTTATATACCGCCCTTTTCCCAAAAGGACTCAGGGCGGTGTATAGCCAGAATAAAACACACAAATATAAAATTTAAAAACAATTTAAGAGATATTAAATAATTTGGCCCATATCTAATTAAAATAAAACTACCCGTTTTGGACATTTAAAAATTAAGAATTAACGATTAAAAAATTTAAAAATTAGGCCAGCCCAGCTTGTTGGAATAAAAGCGTCTTGACCACGGAGATGTCGTCAGACTATTAATCTGAAAATTAATAGTAGTGCAGACTTAGTGAATAGTTTGACAGTGTTGAGGGAATTATTTGTTTAGCAGAGTGATGGCGTTCGGGGAAAAACTGTCCTTGTGTCTAGTTGTTCTGGTGTGCAGGGCTCTATAGCGTCGTTTTGAGGGTAGGAGTTGAAACAGTTGATGTCCAGGATGCGAGGGGTCTGTAGATATTTTCTCAGCCGTCTTTTTGACTCGTGCAGTACACAGGTCCTCCATGGAAGGCAGGTTGGTAGCCATGGTTTTTTCTGCAGTTCTAATTCTCCTCTGAAGTCTGTGTCTCTCTTGTTGGGTTAACTTTGACTACTAAGTGAACTGTGGTAAGATTAAGGACTACCTGGATTTGCCTTCATCCTGTGTTTGCTGTCTCTGCCCTCAGCCCAACGCTGGCTCTCATCCTCACCTTCTGGCCGGCTACGAGGACGGATCAGTGGTTCTGTGGAATTTATCCATGGGGCGAATGCTGAGTCGGCTCACATGTCATCAGGAGCCGGTCATGAGCCTTGACTTCGATTCGGAGAAGACCAAGGGAGTGTCCGGATCCTCGGAGAAGAATCTTTGCGTCTGGAGCCACACCGGGCCGGAGAACCTGGAGGTCAGTCTCTTCATCGCCCTCCCTAAACCATTTCTTCATTTTTTTTGCACACTAACAGTTCGATAGACTTGCAAAAATATTTAGGCACTTGGAGGGACTGTTCGCGGAGGATGAGCTACTGAATCACAAGGCTGGTTGAGATCTCTGCTGGTTTGGAGATGGGAACGGGCCATAATTTTCCATAAGTTTTTCTTTTTTTTAAATCTTTCCATCTTGATGGGGAGGGGGGGGAATGGATCAGGGGGCTCTCCAGATGTCTGAGGTTAGATCTCTGCATTGCTCAGAAAAGTGAGTGAGGAAATTTCATGGGGAATATCACAAAGAATACGAGTGGGGAAGATTGATTAAGAGATAACAGATTAAAAGACTTGGAAGGGATCTCTCTCTCTCTCTCTTTTTCTTTTTTTTGAGAATTTTTTTTTTATTTTTAAACAAAACTTAAAACATAAAACAATTATCATCCATTACAATTACAGAAAGTGTATTGATCGGTTACAAATCTTTTGTGCTTAATCCTCTATCCAACATTTTCTTATTTAACAGTTTATTACATTATTATTCTCATTTACCAATTATTTGACAGTAGTTTATCCTCCATAAGGGATAAAAACCCCTCTTTATATGTTTTATTATCTTATCCATTTCATATTTCATTTCCATTCATTCTTTCTTTTTTTTTTTTAAATTTGATTTTATATGCCGCCCTTCTCCGGAGACTCAGGGCGGCTTACAATGCCTTATACAAAAGTATGAAGGCTATTGCTTATTTATACAAAGTCAGTTTATTGCCCCCACAAACTGGGTCCTCAATTTACCTACCTTAGAAAGAATGGAAGGCTGAGTCAACCTTGAGCCTGGTGAGATTCGAACTTACAGTAATTGCAGACAGCTGGTGTTAATCACAATGCTATCAGTCTGCTGAGCCACCAGGCCGTCTAACCTTCTTATCTAACCATTGTCTAACCATTGATAAAATAAATCCCATATCAAATAATATTGTTTATCTTCTTGTTCCCTAATTTCAAATGTCAATTTACTCATTTCAGCACACTCCAGAATTTTCTTAATAACATGGTCGTCCGTGGGTATCTTCTCTCCTTTTCAGTTTTTAGCAAATACAATTCTAGCTGCCGTTAAAACATTCACAATTAAATATCTCAATTCTCTATTGTATATTTCTGGTAAGATCCCTAATAAAAATATCTCTGTCAATGTGTTTCTTTATTATTTTTTCCAACCATGTATGGATTTTAGTCCAATATCTTTTAGCTTCTGCACATGTCCACCACATATGGTAATATGAACCCGGAATCTGATGACACTTCCAACATTTCTCCCATTTATTCTTGTACATTCGGGCTATTCTCGCCGGGGGTAGATGCCACCTGTAAAACATCTTATATAAATTCTCCTTATATGCTGTTGAAATTGTCATTTTATAATTCTGCAACCATAGTTTTTCCCATTTCTCTAAATCAATCCCATGACCAACATTTTTCCCCCATGCAATCATTGTTTCTTTAACTTGTTCTTCTGCCAATTTTACTTCTAATAAGTAACAATCCTAGTCGAGTCCATTCCTGTTCATTCCTGTCCTGTCCATTCCTGTCTTGTCCTGTCCTGTCCTGTCCTATCCTATCCTATCCTAGTCCAGTCCATTCCATTCCATTCCATTCCTGTCCAGTCCAGTCCAGTCCAGTCCATTCCTGTCCAGTCTATTCCTATCCTATCCTAGTCCAGTCCAGTCCATTCCTGTCCAGTCCAGTCCAGTCTATACCTATCCTATTCTATCCTAGTCCCGTCCTGTCCAGTCCAGTCTATTCCTATCCTATCCTATCCTATCCTATCCTATCCTATCCTATCCTATCCTAGTCCATTCTTATCCTATCCTATCCTATCCTATCCTATTCCAGTCCAGTCCAGTCTATTCCTATCCTATCCTATCCTGTCCTATCCTATCCTAGTCCTGTCTAATGCAGTCCAATCCAGTCCATTCCTGTCCAGTCTATTCCTATCCTATCCTATCCTAGTCCAGTCCAGTCCATTCCTATCCTAGTCCAGTCCAGTCCATTCCTGTCCAGTCCAGTCCAGTCCAGGCTAGTCCTATCCTAGTCCAGTCCAGTCCATTCCTGTCCAGTCTATTCCTATCCTATCCTATCCTAGTCCAGTCCAGTCCATTCCTGTCCAGTCCAGTCCATTCCTATCCTATCCTATCCTAGTCCTGTCCAGTCCAGGCCAGGCCAGGCCAGTCTATTCCTATCCTATCCTATCCTATCCTATCCTATCCTATCCTATCCTATCCTATCCTAGTCCTGTCCAGTCCAGTCCATTCCTATCCTATCCTATCCTATCCTAGTCCTGTCCAGTCCAGTCCAGTCCAGTCCAGTCCAGTCTATTCGTATCCTATCCTATCCTATCCTATCCTAGTCCAGTCCAGTCTATTCCTATCCTATCCTATCCTATCCTATCCTAGTCCAGTCCAGTCCATTCCTGTCCAGTCCAGTCCATTCCTATCCTATCCTATCCTAGTCCTGTCCAGTCCAGTCCAGTCCAGTCTATTCCTATCCTATCCTATCCTATCCTATCCTATCCTATCCTATCCTATCCTATCCTAGTCCAGTCCAGTCCAGTCTATTCCTATCCTATCCTATCCTAGTCCAGTCCAGTCCAGTCTATTACTATCCTATCCTATCCTATCCTATCCTATCCTATCCTAGTCCAGTCCATTCTTATCCTATCCTATCCTATCCTATCCTATCCTAGTCCAGTCCATTCTTATCCTATCCTATCCTATCCTATCCTAGTCCAGTCCAGTCCTATCCTAGTCCAGTCCAGTCCAGTCCTGTCCAGTCCAGTCCAGTCCAGTCTATTCCTATCCTATCCTATCCTATCCTAGTCCTGTCCAGTCTATTCCTATCCTATCCTATCCTAGCCTAGTCCTGTCCAGTCCAGTCCAGTCTATTCCTATCCTATCCTATCCTAGTCCAGTCCAGTCCATTCCTGTCCTACTCCATTCCTGTCCATTCCCGTCCAGTCTATTCCTATCCTATCCTTCTCTAGTCCAGTCCAGTCCAGTCCAGTCTATTCCTATCCTGTCCTATCCTAGTCCAGTCCAGTCCAGTCCTATCCTAGTCCAGTCCACTCCATTCCTGTCCAGTCTATTCCTATCCTATCCTATCCTAGTCCAGTCCAGTCCATTCCTGTACAGTCCAGTCCATTCCTATCCTATCCTATCCTATCCTAGTCCTGTCCAGTCCAGTCCAGTCCAGTCTATTCCTATCCTATCCTATCCTATCCTATCCTAGTCCTGTCCAGTCCAGTCCATTCCTATCCTATCCTATCCTGTCCTATCCTATCCTATCCTAGTCCTGTCCAGTCCAGTCCAGTCCAGTCTATTCGTATCCTATCCTATCCTATCCTAGTCCAGTCCAGTCCAGTCCAGTCCAGTCTATTCCTATCCTATCCTATCCTAGTCCAGTCCAGTCCAGTCTATTACTATCCTATCCTATCCTATCCTATCCTATCCTATCCTATCCTATCCTATCCTAGTCCAGTCCATTCTTATCCTATCCTATCCTATCCTATCCTATCCTATCCTAGTCCAGTCCTTTCCAGTCCAGTCCAGTCTATTACTATCCTATCCTATCCTATCCTATCCTATCCTATCCTATCCTATCCTATCCTAGTCCAGTCCATTCTTATCCTATCCTATCCTATCCTATCCTATCCTATCCTATCTTATCCTAGTCCAGTCCAGTCCTATCCTAGTCCAGTCCAGTCCATTCCTGTCCAGTCCAGTCCAGTCCAGTCCAGTCCAGTCTATTCCTATCCTATCCTATCCTATCCTATCCTAGTCCTGTCCAGTCTATTCCTATCCTATCCTATCCTAGCCTAGTCCTGTCCAGTCCAGTCCAGTCTATTCCTATCCTATCCTATCCTAGTCCAGTCCAGTCCATTCCTGTCCTACTCCAGTCCTGTCCATTCCCGTCCAGTCTATTCCTATCCTGTCCTATCCTAGTCCAGTCCAGTCCATTCCTGTCCAGTCCAGTCCAGTCCAGTCCTATCCTACTCCAGTCCACTCCATTCCTGTCCAGTCTATTCCTATCCTATCCTATCCTAGTCCAGTCCAGTCCATTCCTGTCCTAGTCCAGTCCTGTCCATTCCCGTCCAGTCTATTCCTATCCTATCCTATCCTAGTCCAGTCCAGTCCAGTCTATTCCTATCCTATCCTATCCTATCCTATCCTATCCTATCCTATCCTATCCTAGTCCAGTCCAGTCCAGTCCAGTCCAGTCCAGTCGTCCATTCCTGTCCAGTCTATTCCTATCCTATCCTAGTCCAGTCCAGTCCTATCCTATCCTATCCTAGTCCAGTCCATTCCTGTCCAGTCCAGTCCAGTCCAGTCCAGTCTATTCCTATCCTATCCTATCCTAGTCCAGTCCAGTCCAGTCTATTCCTATCCTATCCTATCCTAGTCCAGTCCAGTCCAGTCCAGTCCTGTCCAGTCCATTCCTATCCTATCCTATCCGAGTCCATTCCTGTCCAGTCTATACCTATCCTATCCTATCCTATCCTAGTCCAGTCCAGTCCTGTCCAGTCGATTCCTATCCTATCCTATCCTAGTCCAGTCTATTCCTATCCTATCCTATCCTATCCTATCCTATCCTATCCTATCCTATCCTAGTCCAGTCCAGTCCTGTCTGGTCTATTCCTATCCTATCCTATCCTATCCTATCCTATTCTATCCTAGTCCTGTCCAGTCCATTCCTGTCCTAGTCCAGTCCTCTCCTATCCTAGTCCAGTCTATTCCTATCCTATCCTAGTCCAGTCCAGTCCAGTCCAGTCCTATCCTATCCTATCCTATCCTATCCTATCCTATCCTATCCTAGTCCAATCCAGTCCAGTCCAGTCCTGTCCTATTCTATCCTATCCTAGTTCAGTCCATTCCTGTCCAGTCCAGTCTATTCCTATCATGTCCAGTCCAGTCCAGTCTATTCCTGTCCAGTCTATTCCTACTGGACTGGACTGGACTGGACTGGACTAGGATAGGATAGGATAGGATAGGATAGGATAGGATAGGATAGGATAGGATAGGAATGGACTGGACTGGACTGGACTGGACTGGACTGGACTGGATTGGACTGGACTGGACAGGAATGGACTGGACTAGGATAGGACTGGACTGGACTGGACTAGGATAGGATAGGATAGGATAGGAATAGACTGGACTGGACTGGACTGGACAGGAATGGACTGGACTAGGATAGGACTGGACTGGACTGGACTAGGATAGGATAGGATAGGATAGGATAGGATAGGATAGGATAAGAATGGACTGGACTAGGATAGGATAGGATAGGATAGGATAGTAATAGACTGGACTGGACTGGACTAGGATAGGATAGGATAGGATAAGAATGGACTGGACTAGGATAGGATAGGATAGGATAGGATAGGATAGGATAGGATAGGATAGGATAGTAATAGACTGGACTGGACTGGAAAGGACTGGACTAGGATAGGATAGGATAGGATAGGATAGGATAGGATAGGAATGGACTCGACTAGGATAGGACTGGACTGGACTGGACTAGGATAGGATAGGATAGGATAGGAATGGACTGGACTGGAATGGATTGGACTGGACTAGACAGGAATGGACTGGACTAGGATAGGACTGGACTGGACTGGACTAGGATAGGATAGGATAGGATAGGATAGGATAGGATAGGATAGGATAGGATAGGAATAGACTGGACTGGACTGGACTGGACTGGACTGGACAGGAATGGACTGGACTAGGATAGGACTGGACTGGACTGGACTGGACTGGACTAGGATAGGATAGGATAGGATAGGATAGGATAGGATAGGATAGGATAGGATAAGAATGGACTGGACTAGGATAGGATAGGATAGGATAGGATAGGATAGGATAGGATAGTAATAGACTGGACTGGACTGGACTAGGATAGGATAGGATAGGATAAGAATGGACTGGACTAGGATAGGATAGGATAGGATAGGATAGGATAGGATAGTAATAGACTGGACTGGACTGGAAAGGACTGGACTAGGATAGGATAGGATAGGATAGGATAGAATAGGATAGGATAGGATAGGATAGGAATGGACTCGACTAGGATAGGACTGGACTGGACTGGACTAGGATAGGATAGGATAGGATAGGATAGGAATGGACTGGAATGGAATGGAATGGAATGGAATGGACTGGACTGGACTACGATAGGATAGGATAGGATAGGAATGGACTGGACTGGACTGGACTGGACTGGGATAGGATAGGATAGGATAGGATAGGATAGGATAGGATAGGATAGGATAGGAATAGTCTGGACTGGACTAGGATAGGATAGGATAGGATAGGATCAGAATAGACTGGACTGGACTAGGATAGGATAGGATAGGATAGGATAGGACAGGATCGGATAGGATAGGACAGGAATAGACTGGACAGGAATGGACTGGACTAGGACAGGAATGGACTGGACAGGACTGGACTAGGATAGGATAGGATAGGACAGGATCGGATAGGATAGGATAGGACAGGAATAGACTGGACAGGAATGGACTGGACTAGGATAGGATAGGAATGGAATGGAATGGAATGGACTGGACTAGGATAGGATAGGATAGGATAGGATAGGATAGGATAGGATAGGATGGGATAGGATAGGAATGGACTGGACTGGACTGGACTAGGATAGGAATGGACTGGACTGGACTGGACTAGGATAGGAGAGGATAGGATAGGATAGGATAAGATAGGATAGGAATAGACTGGACAGGAATGGACTGGACTAGGATAGGATAGGAATGGAATGGAATGGAATGGACTGGACTAGGATAGGATAGGATAGGATAGGATAGGATAGGATAGGATAGGAATGGACTGGACTGGACTAGGATAGGAATGGAATGGACTGGACTAGGATAGGATAGGATAGGATAGGATGGGATAGGATAGGAATGGACTGGACTGGACTGGACTAGGATAGGAATGGACTGGACTGGACTGGACTAGGATAGGAGAGGATAGGATAGGATAGGATAAGATAGGATAGGAATAGACTGGACAGGAATGGACTGGACTAGGATAGGATAGGAATGGAATGGAATGGAATGGACTGGACTGGACTAGGATAGGATAGGATAGGATAGGATAGGATAGGATAGGAATGGACTGGACTGGACTAGGATAGGAATGGAATGGACTGGACTAGGATAGGATAGGATAGGAGAGGATAGGATAGGATAGGATAGGATAGGATAGGAATAGACTGGACTGGACAGGACTGGACTGGACTAGGATAGGATAGGATAGGAATAGACTGGACAGGAATGGACTGGACGGGACTGGACTGGACTAGGATAGGATAGGATAGGATAGGATAGGATAGGATAGGAATGGACTGGACTGGACTGGACTGGACTGGACTGGACTGGGATAGGATAGGATAGGATAGGATAGGAATAGTCTGGACTGGACTGGACTGGACTGGACTGGGATAGGATAGGATAGGATAGGATAGGAATAGTCTGGACAGGAATGGACTAGGATAGGATAGGATAGGATAGGATAGGATAGGATAGGATAGGAATAGACTGGACTGGACTGGACTGGACAGGAATGGACTGGACTAGGATAGGATAGGACTGGACTGGACTAGGATAGGATAGGATAGGATAAGAATGGACTAGGATAGGATAGGATAGGATAGTAATAGACTGGACTGGACTGGACTGGAAAGGACTGGACTAGGATAGGATAGGATAGGAATGGAAAGGACTGGACTAGGATAGGAAAGGATAGGATAGGATAGAATAGGAATAGACTGGACAAGAAAGGACTGGACTGGAAATGACTGGACTGGACTGGACTAGGATAGGATAGGATAGGATAGGATAGGATAGGATAGGATAGGATAGGATAGGATAGGATAGGATAAGAATGGACTAGGATAGGATAGGATAGGATAGGATAGGATAGGATAGGATAGTAATAGACTGGACTGGACTGGAAAGGACTGGACTAGGATAGGATAGGATAGGAATGGAAAGGACTGGACTAGGATAGGATAGGAAAGGATAGGATAGGATAGAATAGGAATAGACTGGACAAGAAAGGACTGACTGGAAATGACTGGACTGGACTGGACTAGGATAGGATAGGATAGGATAGGATAGGATAGGATAGTAATAGACTGGACTGGACTGGACTGGAAAGGACTGGACTAGGATAGGATAGGAAAGGACTGGACTAGGATAGGAAAGGATAGAATAGGATAGAATAGGAATAGACTGGACAAGAAAGGACTGGACTGGAAATGACTGGACTGGACTGGACTAGGATAGGATAGGATAGGATAGGATAGGATAGTAATAGACTGGACTGGACTGGACTGGAAAGGACTGGACTAGGATAGGATAGGAAAGGACTGGACTAGGATAGGAAAGGATAGGATAGGATAGGATAGGATAGGATAGGATAGGATAGGAATAGACTGGACAAGAAAGGACTGGACTGCAAACGACTGGACTGGACTGGACTGGACTAGGATAGGATAGGATAGGATAGGATAGGACTGGACAGGAATGGACTGGCCTAGGATAGGATAGGATAGGATAGGATAGGAATGGACTGGACAGGAATGGACTGGACTAGGATAGGATAGGACTGGACTAGGACAGGATAGGATAGGATAGGATAGGAATGGACTGGACAGGAATGGACTGGACTAGGATAGGATAGGATAGGATAGGATAGGATAGGATAGGATAGGAATAGACTGGACAGGAATGGACTGGGATAGGATAGGACTGGACAGGAATGGACTGGCCTAGGATAGGATAGGATAGGATAGGATAGGATAGGATAGGATAGGATAGGATAGGAATAGACTGGACAGGAATGGACTGGACTAGGATAGGATAGGACTGGACTAGGACAGGATAGGATAGGATAGGAATGGACTGGACAGGAATGGACTGGACTAGGATAGGATAGGATTGGACTGGACTAGGATAGGATAGGATTGGACTGGACTGGACTGGACTGGACTGGATTGGACTGGGATGGGATGGGATGGGATGGGATAGGAATGGACTGGACTGGACTGGGATAGGATAGGATAGGATAGGATAGGATAAGAATGGACTGGCGTAGGATAGGATAGGATAGGATAGTAATAGACTGGACTGGACTGGACTGGAAAGGACTGGACTAGGATAGGATAGGAAAGGACTGGACTAGGATAGGAAAGGATAGGATAGGATAGGATAGGATAGGAATAGACTGGACAAGAAAGGACTGGACTGCAAACGACTGGACTGGACTGGACTGGACTAGGATAGGATAGGATAGGATAGGATAGGATAGGAATAGACTGGACTGGACTGGACTAGGATAGGATAGGATAGGATAGGAATAGACTGGACAGGAATGGACTGGGATAGGATAGGATAGGATAGGATAGGATAGGACTGGACAGGAATGGACTGGCCTAGGATAGGATAGGATAGGATAGGATAGGAATGGACTGGACAGGAATGGACTGGACTAGGATAGGATAGGACTGGACTAGGACAGGATAGGATAGGATAGGAATGGACTGGACAGGAATGGACTGGACTAGGATAGGATAGGATAGGATAGGATAGGATAGGATAGGATAGGATAGGATAGGATAGGATAGGATAGGAATAGACTGGACAGGAATGGACTGGGATAGGATAGGACTGGACAGGAATGGACTGGCCTAGGATAGGATAGGATAGGATAGGATAGGATAGGATAGGATAGGATAGGAATAGACTGGACAGGAATGGACTGGACTAGGATAGGATAGGACTGGACTAGGACAGGATAGGATAGGATAGGAATGGACTGGACAGGAATGGACTGGACTAGGATAGGATAGGATAGGATTGGACTGGACTGGACTGGATTGGCCTGGGATGGGATAGGAATGGACTGGACTGGACTGGGATAGGATAGGATAGGATAGGATAGGATAAGAATGGACTGGCGTAGGATAGGATAGGATAGGATAGGATAGGATAGGATAGGATAGGATAGGATAGGATAGGATAGGAATGGACTGGACAGGAATGGACTGGACTAGGATAGGATAGGATAGGATTGGACTGGACTGGACTGGATTGGCCTGGGATGGGATAGGAATGGACTGGACTGGACTGGGATAGGATAGGATAGGATAGGATAGGATAAGAATGGACTGGCGTAGGATAGGATAGGATAGGATAGGATAGTAATAGACTGGACTGGACTGGACTTAACTAGGATAGGATAATGAGAATGAAAATTTGAGGGCCAGAAAAATAAACTTACCCTTTTCTCACAGTAGCCAATTAGGATGGATTAAGGTTAACAAATTGAAATTGTCTTTTCCTTCTTCTTCTTCTTTCTCTCCTTTTCCTCCTCTTTCTCTCCTTCTCCTCCCTCCTCTTTCTCCTCATTTTCTTTTCCTCACTCTCTTCTCCTCTTCCTCCTCCTCTTTCTCTTTCCCTCTCCTTCTCTCTTTCTCTCCTCCTCTTCATCTTCTCCTCCTCCTCCTCCTCTACCTTGTCTTTCTCTTTTTCCTCCTTCTCCTCCCTCCTCTTTCTCCTCCTTTTCCTCCTTCTCTCTTCTCTTCTTCTTCCTCCTCTTTCTCTTTCTCTCTCCTTCTCTCTTTCTCTCCTCCTCTTCCTCCTCTTCCTATTCTCCTCCTCCTCCTCTGCTTTGTCTTTCTCTCCTTTTCCTCCTTCTCCTCTTTCTCTCCTTCTGCTCCCTCCTCTTTCTCCTCCTTTTCCTCCTTCTCTCTTCTCCTCCTCTTCCTCCTCCTCTTTCTCTTTCTTTCCTCCTCTTCCTCTTCTTCTTCCTATTCTCCTCCTCCTCCTCTGCCTTGTCTTTCTCTCCTTTTCCTCCTGCTCCTCTTTCTCTTCTTCTCCTCCCTCCTCTTTCTCCTCCTTTTCCTCCTTCTCTTCTCTCCTCCTCCTCCTTCTGTCTTTCTCCTTCTCTCTTTCTCTCCTCTTCCTCTTCTTCTTCTTCCCCTTCTCCTCCTCCTTCTTTGCCTTGTCTTCCTCTCCTTTCCCTCCTTCTCCTCCTCCTCCTCCTTGTCCAGGCTATTATAAACCCCCCATTAAATTGTTCCCTTCTATCCATTTGAATTAATAATATAAACCAGATGAGGTATTATGTGGACATTCCAAGCTCCTGAGATAACCATGGCACTCCACTGCCCCTCCCCTGTTTTTATATCAGAATTTATTCCCCCCCAGAAGCTCTTATTCAGGATGGCATGACGGACGAGCGTTTGAGGTGGCCCCCGTTCCATTGGGTAGGTTAGGGATGTCCAAGCTTTGCGACTTTTTAAGACCTGTGGACCTCAGTTCCCAGAATTCCCCAACCAGCCATTCTGGGAGTTGGAAGTTCACCCATTTTACAGTGGCCAAGGTTGAGAAACACTACCCTAGATATATAACCCAGTGACAGAGTTGGAAGGGCCCTTGGAGGTCTTCTAGTCCAACCCCCTGCTTAGGAAGGAAACCCTACACCTCTTCAGACAAATGGTTGTCCAATCTCTTCTTAAAAGCTTCCAGTGTTGGAACATTTACAACTTCTGGAGGCAGGTCGTTCCACTGATTAATTGTTCTCAGTGTCAGGAAATTCCTCCTTAGTTCTAAGTTGCTTCTCTCCTTGATGAGTTTCCACCCATTGCTTCTTGTCTTGCCTTCTGGTACTTTGGAGAATAGTTTGATTCCTTCTTCTTTGTGGAAGCCCCTGAGATATTGGAAGGCTGCTATCATGTCTCCCCTGGTCCTTCTTTTCTCTAGACTAGCCCTGGAATCCAATTCCTGCAACCGTTCTTCATATGTTTTCATCTCCAGGTCCTTCATCATCTTAGTTGCTCTTCTAAAGAGCAGGTAGAATTTGTGTCGGGAAACACAGAAGGCGATTGCAATGAAGCCTCTCTAAGTGTGCTTGTAGCTTATAAGTCATGTCATAGTGTCAAAATATTGAGAGAGAGAGAAATGGCAGGAAGTGGAGGACGGGAGAAACGGGGCTTCCATTCTTTGGGGAGAAACGAGGTCATCTTTAGCTGAGTGTTTCTTTTGTTTTTCCTTTGACCGCACAAACAAAACTTTTGCCATGCTCATCTCTCCACGTCTGATCTTTTCCATAGCTTCAACAAACGTACCAGCTCACCAACCCTGGGATCTCCGAAGTGACCTTACGTCAAGACAAGAAGATCTTGGCCACAGCCGGCTGGGATCACCGCATCCGTCTCTTCGGCTGGAAGAAGCTTAAGCCGTTAGCTGTCTTAGACTACCACACATCAACAGTCTATTGTGTAGCCTTCTCAGATCACAACCAGCCCAGTGAGAGACTAATGGCAGCTGGCTCCAAGGACCACCGCATCAGTGTCTGGTCAATATATAATCAGACATGAAAGGAGAACTGGAGAAGACCAACATTTGCAGAGTTCAAAGATGAGAGAGAACCAGTGACTGTCCTACAGAATGAAGGAGAACATCAACCAGTCACTGCCCTGCAGAATGGAAGGAGAACATCAACAACTCACTGTCCTTCAACCCTCAAAGAATGGAGGACTCTAAGAAACAAAAGACTACTAACACTAGAAGGTCGCGATATTCGAGCAGGATGGCATGCATCTTCGGGATCTGGCCTTCCAAAGAGCAGTCAGCGTTGATCTCCTCTAGGACTGACCGGTTGGATCGCCTTGCAGTCCAAAGGACTCGCTGGAGTCTTCTCCACCACTAGTTCAAAGGCCTCATATTTAATATTACATATCATCACAGCAGCAAGAATAGTTTATGCCCAACAATGGAATATACCTAAAGAAAGGGAAATAATGAAGAAAATATTTGACTGCACAGAATGTGACAGACAGACATTGGAACTGAAAAATAACGGGAGAGACAGAATACTATGAGATTGGGAATAGATTTTACCAATGGTTAGATTTAAAGAATGGAAGTCAGAACAGATAAGAACAAGGATGTGTAGATGGAAAGAAGATGTAATATATGTAAATGTAAGCGTCTATACAAGGTTAAGTATGTGTATATAATTAGTAATTAGTAATGCATATTGAATACACAAGAGGCTTTAGTTTTGTATGGCGGAGATAACGCCAAGATGGTTGCACCATGTCCAACTTTTTTAAAGATTATATTATTAAAAAAAAAAAAAAACAACTCGCTGTCCTACAGAATGGAAGGAGGACATCAACTTTAGCATAAGCTAATGTTGAGTTCGATTCCAGGAAAAATCTTGGAGGATCCTTGGGTGGAAGCGCCTCTTCAGGCAGCTCCCCATTGCTACTGGTTGCCCAGTGACTGAGCAAGGGTCACCTGATGTCCCTTCTACTACTCAGCAAACTTACAATGCTGAGCAAGGATGCTTACAACCACACATTTGTTATGACAAGGGGGTCTCTCTCTCTCTCTCTCCCCCATCTCCCTCTCTGTTTCTCTGTCTTTCTTTCTCCTCTCCCTCCATCTCTCTCTCCCCTCTCTCCCTCTCTGTCTCTCCCCCCTCTCCCTCTCCCTCTCCTTCTCTCCCCCTCTCCCTCTCTGTTTCTGTCTCCCCCCTTTCTCTCCCCTCTCCCTGTCTCTGTCTCTCCCCTCTCTGCCTCTCTCCTCTCTCCCCTCTCCCTTTCTCCCCCTCTCCCCCTCTCTCCCTCTCCCTCTCTCTCCCCATCTCTCTCCCCCCTTTCCCTCTCTCCCCCCTCTCCCTCTCTCTCCCCCTCCCCCCCTCTCCCGTCTCTGTCCCCCCTCCACCTCTCTCTGTCTCCCCCCTTTCTCTCCCCTCTCCCTCTCCCCTCTCCCTGTCTGCCTCTCTCCCCTCTCTCTCTCCTCTGTCTCTCTCTCCCCCTCTCTCTGCCTCTCTCCCCCCTCCCCTCTCTCTCCCCCTCTCTGTTTCTGTCTCTCCCCTCTCCCTCTCTCTCCCCCCTCTCCACTCTGTCTCTCTCCCTGTCTGTTTCTGTCTCTCCCCTCTCTCTCCCCTCTCCCTCTCTCCCCTCATGGCCTAAGGAACTACTATAGGATAATTTGGTCTAGCCATCCCTTCCGTCTCATTCAAGTTAGCAAGACAGGTTGGTTAGAATTGATGTCTGCATGATTTCATGGTGGATTACAGCATGTACTCCTTTCTCCCCTTGGAATTTGAGATCCAGGACTTGGATAAACATTTTGGAAACATCTTAACTATGTTGTAAAATGGGGAAAAATTGATGGTTCTATATAGAATTCATTGTTGTACAGACAAATCTTTCACTTACAACAGTTCATTTCGTAACCGTTCCAATGGCACTGAAAAAAAAGCGAGCGACGACCATTATTCACACTTAACGGCCGTTGTGGCATCGTCGCAGTCATGCAATCCAAATTGGCAACTGGTTCGTATCTTACAACGGTCGCAGCGTCCTGGGGTCACGTGTTCCCCTGTTGTGACCTTCTCACAAGTAAAGTCAATGGGGGAAGCCACGATTCACTTAACAACCATGTTACCGACTTACAACCACAGTGGTCCACTTAGCAACTGTGCAGGAAAGGTCGTAAAATGGGGGCAAAATTCACTTGACGGTCTCGCTGAGCAACAGAAATTTTGGAGCTCCGTTGTGGTCGTATGTCGAGGACTACCTCTGTTGCATTCGATGTTATAAACTTTACCCCTGGCAGCAATTTATTTAACAACTGTGGCGAGCCAGGTCGTAAAAATGGGGCACACACACACACACAAAAAGAAAATCACTTAAATGTTTCACTTAGCAACAGAACTTCGGCGCTCTACTGTCATCGTAAGTCGAGGACTAATCGATTTCATTTTGGCTCCTCTCGATTCTGCATCAGAAATTTTGCCCAATTCTGCTCCATCCCTCCCTCTAAGCTACACACCTGCTCTTTCAAAGATCAGCCAACAGCATTCGGAGGGGGGACAGACTTGTAAATTTAATTCCCAGACGTAAAAACTGCTTACCCAGAGCTTCTCCACACCGTCAGGATTTTATCCTGAGTTTGGCTCGGGTCCAGCCTCATCCCGACATCTAGACACCAGCTTGGCAGCTACATAACCTCACCTGACTCACCGGCTGCCACGATGAGAATCTTGGAGTCTGCCAAGGTGAGCCTGTCCTAAGGAGCTTCGCATGGAATCAGGCTAGAGCCGGAAGGGGCCTTGGAGGCCTTCTAGTCCAGCCCCCTGCTCAAGCAGGATAAACTATACCATTTCAGACAAGTGGCTGTTCATCTCTTCTTAAAAACCTCCAGTGGATGGAGCACCCACAACTTCTGGTGGCGAGCTGTTCCACTGGTTAATTGCCCTCACTGTTAGGCAGTTTCTCCTAAATTCCAGGTTGCTTCTCTCCTTGATTAGTTTCCATCCGTTGTTTTTTGACCTGCCTTCTGGTGCTTTGGAGAAGAATTTGACCCCATCTTTGTTGTGACACCACCTCAAATATTGGAACATTTGCTATCATGTCCCCCTAGTCCTCCTTTTCTCTAGACTAGCCAAACCCAAACCCTGCAACCGTTCTTCACTGTAAATCGCTTTGAGAGGGCTGGAAAGCACTGTGAAGCAGTATATAAGACTAAGGGATATTCCCTCCCTCCTTCCTTCCTTCCTTCCTTCCTTCCTCCCTTCCCTTCCCTTCCCTTCCCTTCCCTTCCCTTCCTCCCTCCCTGCCTCTATGGTGCACAGTAGTTAAAATACAGTATTGCAAACTAACTGCCCACTGCCAGCAGTTCTATCCTGACTGGCTCAAGGTTGGCTCAGCCTTCCATCCTTCCGAGGTGGGTAAAATGAGGACCCAGATTGTTGGAGGCGATAGGCTGACTCTGTAAACTGCTTAGAGAGGGCTGAAGTGCTATGTAAGTCTGTTATCTTCCTTCCTTCCTTCCTTCCTTCCTTCCTTCCTTCCTTCCTTCCTTCCTTCCTTCCTCCCTCCCTCCCTCCCTCCCTCCCTCCCTCCCTCCCTCCCTCCCTCCATCCATCCATGGTGCACAATAGTTAGAATGTAGTATTGCAGGCTAATTCTGCCATAGCCAGGAGTTCGATTTTCACTGCTCAAGGTTGGCTCAGCCTTTCCTTTACCCGAGATGAGTAAAATGAGCCTACCCCCCCCCCCAGGCTCCTTAGTGCCCCAAGAGGAAGCATTTGTAGGAGCTAAGCAGCCACCACGAGAAAGAGTTGGCAAAACAGCTCAGTTCAAATTGGATCTGACCGAGAAGGAGGCTCAGCAGAAGCACCTCACTGAGGACTAGGAGCATAGGCTTTCCAAGGAGAGGGAAGACCTGCGGGAGTGCAAGGCCAGGTACCGGCGCCTGGAGGCTCAGCAGACTGAGATGGTCAGCCAGTTCCAGGCCATGATGCAGTCCCACTGGAACGAGGCTCTCCAGCTCTTCTCCACCAGCAGCACTTCCCTCCAGCCTTCACCCAAAGCCCCACACCAGGAGGCCGAAGCAGACCCCAAGTCGGAATTTCTGCCCCCCTCCGACCCACACAAAAAGACCCCGAAGGGAGAGACTCTCTGCAGCAACACAAACGTTCATTGCACGTATCCGTCCCAGGGGCCGTAGTTTGAGGACCCTTTATTCAGTGCAATATAAAAAATGCAAATAACTTTTCTGTGGACCACCAAACTTTTCTCACGGACCCCCAGTTGGCGACCGCTGGTCTGGGGTGACACACACGCATGCATGCATGCACACACATATCATACAGCGCAATGTGCTTTAAAAGGCTGCATGCTCTCTCTTTTTTTGGCTCCTGATGCAAAAGGGAAGGAGACACTTACCCCGGGGGCTGTGGGAGTAATTGACTTTTCAATTATTTCACAGTTTCCAACCTGCCCTGCTTTTCCCTCCTCCTGCTGGAGGGGGTGAGGGGAAGAGAGCAGTTTTAACATCTGAACATTTGAAAGCATGGTAGGGAAGCAAAAGAGAGAAGTTGCCCCAACATAAACTTTTTTAAAAGAAACCCACAACCCTCATGTACAGATAGGTCTCAATAAAAGGTAAAGGTTCCCCTCGCACGTACGTGCTAGTTGTTCCCGACTCTAGGGGGTGGTGCTCATCTCCGTTTCAAAGCCGAAGAGCCAGCTCTGTCCAAAGATGTCTCCGTGGTCATGTGGCTGGCATGACTCAACGCCAAAAGGGCACAGAACTCTTACCTTCCCACCAAAGGTGGCCCCTATTTTTCTACTTGCATTTTTTTTTTACGTGCTTTCAAACTGCTAGGTTGGCAGAAGCTGGGACAAGTCACGGGAGCAGCTCACCCCCTTAAGCGGCGCGCTAGGGATTCGAACCGCTGAACTGCCGACCTTTCGATCGACAAGCTCAGCGTCTTAGCCACTGAGCCACCGCATCCCTACAAAGTCGATGACAACTCAATTTCCTGATAATAAAACTTCCCTTGTGGCGAGTGGATACGTCTCTGATGCTACAATTAGGGGAGACCCACCCAGTTTCCAAATTGTCTGGCGATTATCTGGGATATTTATCGGGGTCACGCATCTCAAACTTTTTGACATTTCCTCCTCCTTTCATTGCCCATTCCTCTTCTTTTGCGACCGAGAAGACTGTTGCATCCGAATTCTCCTTTCTCCATTCATTTAGTTAGTTAGTTAGTTTGCCAAACATGTATAAGATAACAGATATAAGTATAAACATGATTATGAATATAGGAAATGTATACAGAATACAAATAAAAGGGGATATTAGGACAGGGATGGTAGACACGTTGGTATGCTTATGCACGCCCCTTACAGACCTCTTAGGAATGGGGTGAGGTCAACAGTAGACAGTTTAAGGTTAAAGTTTTGTGGGTTTGAGGATGAAACCACAGGTAGAGTCAGGTAGTGCATTCCAGGCATTGACCGCTCTGTTGCTGAAGTTGTATTTTCTGCAATCGAGTTTGGAACGGTTTACCTTGAGTTTGTATCTATTGTGTGCTCGTGTATTATTGCGGATGAAGCTGAAGTAGTCATTGACAGGTAGGACGTTGTGGCAGATAATTTTATATACTACCCTTAGGTCAGACCGAAGTTGGCGTAGTTCTAAATTATCTAAGCCCAAAATTTGAAGTCTGGTGGCATAAGGTATTTTATTGCGGGTAGAGGAATGGAGGACTCTTCTCGTGAAATATCTCTGGACTCTCTCGATTGTATTAATGTCCGATATGCAGTGCGGGTTCCAGGCAGACGAGCTGTATTCGAGAATCGGTCTAGCAAAGGTTTTGTATGCCCTAGTTTGCAGTACAATATTACCGGAGAAAAAGCTTTGCATTCCCTTCCACCACCACCACCACCCCCCCTTTACAACAACACTGAAAAAAAGTGACTTTCACACTTTCACAACTATTGCAACATCCTCGTAGTCACGTCGAGCCGACACCACCGGCATGGAATTGCTAGGGCAACGCGTTGTGTATGTAATTAGCCCAATGAGAATTTTTTAAAATGTTGAGAGGAAGCTGAAATGAACAGGACAGCCAAGAAAGCATTTCCACCCCCACCTCCCAGAAAGCGAAAGGTAAAAAAAAAAATCAATTTCAGCAATTTCTGTTTGAGAGAAACCTCAAATGCAGGCAAGTTTGAAACCGTCTGAGCAAGTATTCCTGCTTTTAAAATATGCTCTGTTGACCGTACGCTGAATAAGCATGTTTTTATTTGATCGTTGTTGGTTGGTTGGGGGGGGGACACACGTACAGGTAGTCCTCAATTTACGACCGGAGTTGAGCCCCAAAAAATCTCACTGGCTAAGCGAGCCCATTGTTTCGCGAGTTTCGCCCCATTTCTACAACCTTTCTTGCCACTGTGGTTAAGTGAATCACTGCAGCTGTTAAGTGAATAACGCCGTTGTTAAGTGAATCCGGCTTCCTCGTTGACTTCGCTGGTCAGAAGGGGGTAAAAAAGGGGATCAACATGACCCCTTTGCAACCGTCATAAATATGAGCCATCTGACTTTTAATCCCTTGACCATGGGGATGATGCAATGGCCATAAGTGTGAAAAACGGACCTAACTCACTTTTTACAGTGCCGCCGTAACTTACTTAGTCACTAAGTGAATAGCTGTAAGTCAAAGCCTACCTGTCGTAGAGACGTGGCTTGCAGTTGCAAGGAAGATCTCCCATCCGGTGGCTCATTGGGGTTCATGAGATTCAGGGGTGGGCTGCTGGGGGGTTCGCAGTGAGAACTTCTAGCTAAGTTTCTGTGCCGTTCGGAGAACCCCCAAATCCCACTCCTGGCTGGCCCCTCCCATCCCGCCCCTCCCAGGAGTCCCCACGCGGCCCGTTTTGGATGCAGGTAAGTGCAGGGCACACGTGGAGGCTCAGACAGGGCGAAAAACAGGCCTACCGGAAGTTTGGAAAGGCTGGAAACGGGCCCGTTTCCGGCCTCCAGAGGGCCTCCGGAACCTGGGGAGGCTGTTTTTGCCCTCCTGGAGGCTCAAGAAAAGCCTCTGGAGCCCGGGGAGGGCAAAAATGCCACCCCCGCCGTGATGCAGGAGGCTGACTAGGCCACGGCCACCATGGCCACACCCACCCAGCAACAGGGCAGAGAACCCCTTGCTAAAAATTTTGAAGCCCACCCGAAGAGATTCCTAATGGATCAGCCTGTCACCCACCAAGCTGAGCCCTCCAGTAAAACTGGAATGAAGCAGCCGGCTTCGAATCCAGTCGGATCTATTTCACCTCATCAATCACGTGAGTAAAAATCCCTTTCCCCGGCTTGGAATTAGGTTGCTACCCATCCCAACTGGGAGATTTTCCGTACATTAAAATGCCAAGCGCCCGTTGATGAATGGCACCAGCAGGGATCAGGCCCAGACGCCCCCCACCCCCCCCCACCCTCCCGCACAGAAGCCTAGATTTGAAGAAGGAGGGTGAATTTTCAAGTGCTTTTGCAGAGGCTAGTATAAATAAAACCAAGAAAAAGAAAGAAAACTCTAGATTAGCAGAGGTTGGTCCATACGACTCCCAACAAGCACCTTGCTGGATTTGAACAGGTTAGCCTGGGGTTACGTGATCCGGCTATCAAGGATATAATAGTTCATTCAATCACATCAGCAAGCATCTTAATAACCTGTAGAGACTCTGAAAAGGTGAACTTCAATAAATTTATCTTCTAAAAAGAGGCATTTATTAACTGGATTAACAAACAACATTATCTACCACCTATCATCTCTACCTATATCGCTGTCTATCTTATTATCTCTACCTTTCTCTATCTGTCTCTGTCTCTATCTCTCTACCTCTACCTGTATCTATTGTCTCCGTCTGTCTGTTTATCTATCATCTGTCTAATTTTCTATCTATATCTATCATCCCTGCCCAAAAAGCACACTCTAAAAACAGGAAAAGAGCAGGGAAAAAATATATAATATTTTTACATTTGACTATATTAGATTAATTGCACCATCTATTGCACCAAAACCTATGAGTGGATATAACAATGAGGATAAATATCTCTCTCTCTCTCTCTCTCTCTCTCTCTCTCTCTCTCTCTCTCTCTCTCTCTCTCTCTCTCTCTCCCTCTCCCTCTCCCTCTCCCTCTCCCTCTCCCTCTCCCTCTCCCTCTTTTCTATCTATCATCTATCTATCTGTACCTATCTCTGTCATCTATCTATCTGTTGTGACCTCGGCTTCCTGAGTCATTCAAACACACGAGTAGTCCCAAAAACCTCTTTTATTGCAACAGCTGTGAATTACGTTCATCCACAGCTGAGTCCCAGTTAGTTGCAAAAAGTCCTTCAGGATAATCACCCACCTTTATCTCCCTTGACACTCTGCCAAAGACCTACTTGGCAAAGCCACACGGAGTCCAGAATCAAATAGAGATGCCGACTGGGAACAGAATTAATGTTGCTTTTCTGCAAAGGGCCCAAATGCCTTTGCTCCTCTTTTAAGCTTTATGGGAGGGGCCTATCATCTCCAGGCCTTACTCCCGAGTTGTCCCTTTAGTTTTAACTGTTCTTGCCTTCTGGCAGCTCTGCGCATGCACGCACTAGGAACAGGCTCCTCCTGTTCCTGTGCCTCTCTGATATCCGACTCTGAAGGCTCCGGAGTCCGTGCATAAATCCCAGATGGCCCTGGCCCCATCTCTGCCTCTGACGCAAAGCCCTCGTCCGAGCCTTCCTCAGCCTCCAGGACTGGCCCAAGTTTCTCCCCAGCCTCCTCACTGTCCAACTCCACTGCCAGCTCTGCAGGCTGCTGGTGGACCACAACATTATCCATCCATCCATCCATCCATCCTCCATCATCCAATCTATCTATCTATCTATCTATCTATCTATCTATCTATCTATCTATCTATCTATCTATCTATCTACCTACCTACCTACCTACCTACCTACCTACCTACCTACCTACCTACCTACCTACCTACCTATCCTGTCTATCATTTACCCTGTTTTCCTGAAAATAAGACCCAACTGGAAAATAATAATCATAGCATGATTTTTCAGGATGCTCGTAATATAAACCCTACCCCCTAAAATAAGCCCTAGTTAGGATTGTCAGCCAGATGGGTGCATTTAGTACCGTATTTCCCCCAAAATAAGATCTAACCAAAAAACAAGCCCCAATGCATCTTTCGGAGCAAAAATTAATATAAGACCCAGTCTTATTTTCGGGGAAGCACGGTATAATCTATCTATATCTATCATCCCTGCCCAAAAAGCACACTCCAAAAACAGGAAAAGTGCAGGCAGAAGAAAAAAAGAATATGATCTTTTTACATTCAACTGCATTAGATGAATTGCTCCATCCAGAATCTATGAGTGGCTATAACAAATACGAATAAATAACAATCTCTTATCTTTATCTCTATTTTTCCTCTACCTCTCTTTATCTATCTATATCTCTATCATCTATCTACCTCTACCATATCTATCTAACTGGCTATAACAAATGGGGATAAATAACAGTTTGTCTGTTGTGGTCCGCCAGCAGCTGTGGAGCAGGCAGCGGAATCGGACAGCGATGAGGCTGAGGAAGAACATGGGCCAGTCCTGGAGGCTGGGGAAGGCCCGGATGAGGGCTCTGCATCGGAGGCAGAGATGAAGCCAGGGTCATCGGGCAGTGAGGTGCGGACTCCGGAGCCTCCAGAGGCTGCCAGCAGAGAGGCAGAGGAACAGGAGGAGCCTGTTCCTAGTGCACGTATGAGAAGAGCTGCCAGAAGGCAGGAGCAGCTACAGCAAAGAGAATGACTCGGGAGTAGGGCCAAGAGATGATTGGCCCCACCCATAAGGCTTAAAAGACCAGCAACGGCTCTTGGACTCTTTGTTGGAAAACAACGTTGATAGACTTGTTCTTGTCTTGCTGCACTTATCTCTGGTCGGCATCTTCTGCTTCTGAACTTTTGCCAACAGAAGCCTTTGGCAGTTTGCCTAATTATACCCAGGTTGGTGATTAGACTGAAGAACTTGTGTTGTGAAGAATTTGTTTTAATTTAGTTTGGACTACGCTGAGAATGAGTTAATTCTCAGCTGTTCTAATAAAGTCTGTTTGTTTTGGAACTGTTTGCGTCTAATACTACCTACTTGGGCCTGGGTCACAACACTGGCGTCTAACATACAGTTTGAACCAGAGGTGGTATTCAGCCGGTTCAGATCGGTTCGCTCGAACCTGTAGCTGAAATCACTGGTGGGCCTGCCCCTGACTCCCCACCCCACCCCCGACTTCCCCCCACCCCCGCCCCAGCTCTATGCCATCCTATTTAGGCATGTTTTTGAGGCCGGGCGTATGCGTGGAAGGTGCACGCATGAGCAAAGCGTGTGTGGAAGGCATGTGTGGAACCGGTGGGGGGCACGCGTATGAAGCAAGTGTGCATGTATGCGGCAAAACAGCAGTAACATAATGTGAAACCCACTGCTGGCTTGAAAACCACCAAAGTATAACCTGGATATTTCGATCATGCATCGAAACGGCTCCCTATTTTATTCTATTTTTTTTCAGCCAAGCGAGTTATAAAAACATTTGGAAAAAATAAAATAAAGTTCAGGCATGTTAGAGAGGAATGTTGTCACGCTGGTCTCTTACAGAAGGTGCAAACACCACCTGGGCCAGAGAAACAAAATAAACCCCATCAGAACTTTTTGCGAAGGGTGTCTCGAAGGAGACACCCTTCTGTGCTGCGGCTGCTGCGGGGTAAAAAAAAAAGACAACAACTTCAGGATTGTGAGGGTATATCACAGCACCAATCATTTACCTCAGTTCATTGTGGTAAACCAATAGTTGTTACCAACAATTACCGCAAACAAATCTGGCTTCCCTTACGATGATGGAGATTATTGTAAGCGGCTTTGAAATAATAAAATTAGGGCTCGGTAGAAGTGGAGCCAAGTCACCTGAGTTGCAAAGGTTCAGAGAACTGCGTTTCTAATGAACCATTAAGAATATAGGTCCGTGATGGCGAACCTATGGCATGCGTGCCAGAGGTGGCACGCAGAGCCGTCTCTGTGGGCACGTGCTCTGCCGGCCAGCTGATCTTCACGGGTGCTGGAGTGCCGGAAAACATCCTGGAAATGGCTAAAAACCAGGCTGTTTTGCAGGCCGTTTCTGAGCCTTTGGGGGGCTGTTTTCAGGCCATTTTTCAGGCTGTTTTTAGGCCTAAAAACGGCCTGAAAAATGTCCTGAAAACAGCCAAAAAAACAGGCATATGAGCACCAGCCAGTTGGTCTTCACGGGTGCTGGAGCACCGGAAAAATTCCTGAAAATGGCTAAAAACCAGGCTGTTTTGCAGGCTGTTTCTCGGCCTTTGGGAGGCTGTTTTCAGGCTGTTTTCAGGCCTAAAAACGGCCTGAAAACAGCCCAGAAAACAGCCAAAAAAACAGGCATATGAGCACCAGCCAGCTGGTCTTCACGGGTGCCGGAGCACCAGAAAATGCCCTGAAAATGGCTAAAAACCAGGCTGTTTTTCAGGCCATTTCTGGGCCTTTTTAGGCCTAAAAACAGCCTGAAAAATGACCTAAAAATGGCCCAGAAAATGGCCAAAAAACCAGGCATGTGAGCACCAGCCTACTGGTCTTCAGGTATCCAATGCTCCGGCGCGCGCATATGCACAGACATACATGTGCGTTCTGGTTTGAGCACTTGGTGCCGACAAGATTCGCCATCACTGATCTAGGTAATCCTTGATTTAAGGCCACAATTGAGCCCAAAATTTCCGTTGCTGAGTGAGGCATTTGTGAAGTGACTTTTGTCTCATGAGTTTTCCACCGTTTTTAAGGGAATCAACTGCAGTTGTTGAGTTAGTCACATGGTGGTTAAGGGAATCTGGGCTTCCCCATTGATTTTTTTTTTTTTTTTTTGCTTGTCAGAAGGTCGCAAAAAGGGATCAAATGACCCCGGGACGCTGCAACCGTCATAAATATGAACTTGTAAGTCACGATAATTTCATACCAGCTGCAGTGCTTGTTTGGATCGCCTCTGCCCGGAAGACGGGCGAATCCTGAAGAAAGGGATATCAGCCAAATTAAAAACTCGGGACATTGGGGGCTGGTTTTCAAAGGGCCCCCATTGGAATTTTTAAGGCTCGTTGAAGCTTCTCTGCTTTCCTTCTCATTGGGCTTTTTTAGAAGAAGGAAGGAAGGAAGATATGTGACCTGAAATAATGAACTTGACTCTCATTTCACACCTCGTGCTGAACCAGAGCTTGTAAACCATGATTGAGTGAATGAACTATAATTAGGTGAGCTCATACAGCACCATTAAGCTAAGCCAGGAGTCTCCAAACCTGACAATTTTAAGACTTGTGGACTTCAACTCCCAGAATTCCTCAGCCAGTCGTGGACTTCAACTCCCAGAATTCCACAGAGGTCTCAAAACCTGGCAATTTTAAGACTTGTGGACTTCAACTCCCAGAATTCCTCAGGGGTCTCAAAACCTGGCAATTTTAAGACTTGTGGTCTTCAGCTCCCAGAATTCCTCAGCCAGTCATGGACTTCAACTCCCAGAATTCCACAGAGGTCTCAAAACCTGGAAATTTTAAAACTTGTGGTCTTCAACTCCCAGAATTCCTCAGCCAGTCATGTACTTCAACTCCAAGAATTCCTCAGGGGTCTCAAAACCTGGAAATTTTAAGACTTGTGGACTTCAACTCCCATGCTGGCTGAGGAATTCTGGGAATTGAAGTCCACAAGTCTTAAAGTTGCCAAGTTTGGAGAGTCCTGATGTTCAACCATAGTTGGCCTGCAATGCTTGGCTGGGACACCACGGCAATCATTCAAGGCTTACAAACAGGATGCATACAACTTACACAACACCCAAGCCCAGCCCAAACCACCTATCAAGATACACGAATCTAGCCTACCTCCCCTCCTTCCTTCCTTCAATCCCATCTATCAATTTATTAACTGGTCTTCATCACCTCCTACCTCCATGTTCTCCTTAGCTTGGACTACTGCAGCTCAAACGAAGTTGGTCTCCTAAAACTGAAAGCTTTTAAACCTAGACTCTTAAGCCACCACCCCCAGCAGATTGTTAGAGATCTTCTAACGATATCCCTACTCTTGAGGAGACTC
Organism: Pantherophis guttatus; assembly: GCF_059756535.1. NCBI lineage: Eukaryota > Metazoa > Chordata > Lepidosauria > Squamata > Colubridae > Pantherophis > Pantherophis guttatus. The sequence goes on along the minus strand of NC_142079.1, from coordinate 9,005,744 downwards.
TTACTCACTAGTAGGCTTTTATTTTTGAGGAGTCCTGCTCTTGGTTCCTTAGATAGGTTCTTTCTATGGTCAGTAGATGGCAGCATCTACCTCACCTTGTTGGATTCTCAAATTAAGCGGCGTTAATCTTGATGGATACTTAGATGGAAGACCTCCTACTCTAGACTCTGATTATGACAGAGCTAGCTAACCTTGATTGAACTCAAAAGGTAAGCCTGTCCACTCCTGGCTGATGTTCTGGATGGAGGACAACTAAGAAATCTTTTGAGTCGCAGACATGAATGCAAAGTTGAAAAAATATCCTAGAAAAGGGCAGTAGAAATCAGATTACAAATTAACAGAGTTGGAAGGGACCTTGTAGATCATCTCCGCCCAAGCAGGAGACCCTACACCATTTCTGACAGATGGCAGTCCAGTCTCTTCTTGAAAGCCTCCAGTGATGAAGCTCCCACAACTTCTGAAGGCAACTTCTGTTCCGTCCGTTGATTGTTCTGTCAGAAAATTTCTCCTTATTTCTTGGTTGAATCTCTCCTTGATCTGTTTCCATCCATTATTCCTTGTCTGGCCTTCAGGTGCTTTGGGAAATACAGTAGCTTGACCCCCTCCTCTCTGTGGCAGCCCCTCAAATATTGGAAGACTGCTGTCATGTCTCCCTTGGTCCTTCTCTTCACTAGACTAGCCAGGCCCAGTTCCTGCAACTGTTCATCGTTTTATCCTCCAGTCCTCTAATCATCTTGATTGCTCTTCTCTGCACTTTTTCTAGAGTCTCAACATCTTTTTTATACTGTATACAGTACTCTAAGTGTGGTCTTACTAAGGCTTTACAGAGTGGCATTAGTACCTCACATGATCTTGATTGAGTGCAAGATCTGTTAATGCAACTCTTATCTATCTATGCTGCAACCATCATAAATTCGTATCAGTTGCCAAGCACCCAGATTTTGCTTATGTGACCGAAGGGATTGTTCTGACCTAAGCTTCCTTAGAAAGTATAAAGCACATTCACCCCAACGATGCCCTTGAAGTGATGTCCCAGTGCCTGGAGGCCGTACGGATCTGGATGGGGAGGAACAGGCTCAGGCTCAACCCATCCAAGACCGAGTGGCTGTGGTTTCCGACGTCCCGATATAGTCAGCTAATGCCATCGCTGACTATTGGGGGCGAATCATTGGCCCCCACGGATAGGGCTCGCAACTTGGGCGTCCTCCTGGATTCACGGCTGTCATTAGAAGAGCATGTGACGGCCGTGTCCGGGAGGATTTTTCATCAGGTTCGCCTGATCCGCCAGTTGCGTCCCTATCTAGATCGGGACTCCCTACACACAGTCACTCATGCCCTCGTTACCTCTCGTCTGGATTACTGCAATGCTCTCTACATGGGGCTCCCCTTGAGGTGCACTCGGAGGCTCCAACTGGCGCAGAGTGCGGCCGCGCGGGTGGTGATGGGAGCGACATGGAGTTCCCATGTGACACCTCTCCTGCGCGAGCTGCACTGGCTCCCGGTGGTCTTCCGAGTGCGCTTCAAGGTTCTGGTTATCACCTTTAAAGCGCTCCATGGCTCAGGACCTGGTTATTTACGGGACCGCCTGCTACCACCAATAGCCTCCCACCGGCCAGTACGCTCCCATAGAGAGGGGCTCCTCCGGGTGCCGTCGGCCAAACAATGTCGGCTGTCGGCCCCTAGGGGGAGAGCCTTCTCTGTGGGGGCACCTACGATTTGGAACGAGCTCCCCCCGGAGATACGTAGGATCCCGGATCTGCGCACCTTCCGCCGCGCACTTAAGACTTTTCTATTTTATCAAGCTGGCCTGGCCTAAATCTTCCCCCTTTTTAAATGTGGAAATTTTAAATTTTTAAATTTTAAATTCGTCTTTTTATAGGGGTATGGGTAAGGCATTTTAAATTGGGGAGCCATTTTAGATTTAATTCTGTTTTAAACGTATTTTAATTGTTTATATTGTATGTTTTTAACTTTGGCTGTGCACCGCCCCGAGTCCTTCGGGAGAGGGGGCGGTATAAAAATCTAATAAATAAATAAATAAATAAATAAATTCTTAGTCCCGGCAAAACCTCTTTTATTTACACGGCTGTGAATTATTGCCATTCACAGTCCGCAAGGCTTCACAAACAGTCTTTCAGGGGAATGTTTATCAACACCCACCTATCTCACGTGGAACGCTGCCAGAGAGCTAATTTCCAGCCGCAGGGCAAGGCCAAACTTGGCACAGAGTCACAAACAGAAGTTTCAAATCTTGAATCGGCCAAATGAACTAATTGCTTCCTGCAAAAGCTCATGTCCCGTTCGCTTCTCTTTTATGTCTTATGGGAGGGGCCAATCATCTCCAAGCCTTACTCCCAAGTCGACCCTGTTTTCTTAATTGTTCCTGTCTTCTGGCAGCTCTGCGCATGCACACACTGGGAACAGGCTCCCGCTGTTCTTCTGCCTCGCTGATGTCAGACCCTGAAGAATCCGGAGGCAGCACATAACTATCAGATGGCTTTGGCCCCCTCTCTGCCTCTGATGCAGAGTCCTCATCCGAGCTTTCCCCAACCCCCAGGACTGACCCAAGTTCCTTCCCAACCTCCTCACTGTCCAACTCTGCTGCCAGCTCCACTGGCCTCCGGCAGGCCACAACAGGGATGTTGTGATAGCTGTGAATACGAGGACCGGTTGTAAATAACTTTTTCCAAGGCCCATTGTAACTTGGAAGAGTTGCTAAGCGAATTTGTAGTCAGTCCAGGACTTCCTGTATGTGTGCATGTATGTAACCAACACGCTTCTTGGAAAACGTTGCATGTGCCTATTTTACAGCTGTCATTCATGTCAAGAGCTTTTATATTTAATATCTGGTCTGCCTTCACATCCCTGGAACACTTAAATAATTTTTTTAAAAAAAATATTTTAAAAAACTCCCCTGGATCATTTTCACAACAGATTTGTAGCGTTTGGCTGACAATTTTATTTTCCCCATCATTTTGCTATTTCTTTCTTTCTTTTTTTAAGACAGTCCACTTTTTAAAGTTTGATCTGATCCCTTTCAAGATCAAGTTGCTTTCAAGCATGAAACATCCTTGCTGGGAAAAACTTCTGTCTGGTATACAGATTAGGCAGGGAGATTTCTCTCTCTCTCTCTCTCTCTTCTCTCTCCCTTCTCTCTCACTCTCTCTGTTTCTTTGTCTTTCTCTCTCTCTTTCTCTGTTTCTTTGTCTTCCTGTGTGTCTCTTTCTCTCTTCTCTCTTCTCTCTTTTGTTTCTTTGTCTTTCTCTCTCTCTTTCTCTGTTTCTTTGTCTTTCTCTGTGTCTCTTTCTCTCTTCTCTTTCTCTTTTCTTTGTCTTTCTGTGTCTCTTTCTCTCTCTGTGTGTCTGTCTGTCTTTCTCTCTCTCTCTCTGTCTCTTTCTCTCTCTCTCTCTCTGTCTCTTTCTCTCTCTCTCTTTCTCCTCTCTCTCTCTCTCTCTCTGTTAAAAGAATGTAAGATTCCAGTTTTTTCTCCCCCTTTTTTTTGGTTTCTGTGCATACAGCCATCAGGAAATCCTGTACCTAGAATACGGGGGCCTGTCAAACATCTTTTTTTAAAACCCAGGTCCTTATCCACAGCTAATCTCTTCAAAGTATGCATTTAATGGGAAAAATGTGCAGGCTGTTATTGTCCTTCTTTTAATGTGAGTCTTTCTTTTTGCAAAGCTCGCCTCTTGTTTCCCATGTGAGTAAGGAAAAGGCGCCCATTTATCTTCATTTAGTCACAGATCGGTCAGCCGAGCCGGGTGCTGTCTGCCCGAAACAAATGTGACATATACAAACCGTTTGGGATGTCATAGGCTAGGAGATGAAAACCCCAGAGGTTTATTTCCCAAACATCTGTGTCTTGTTTCAAAACCCCACTTAAAGGCTTGCGCAGGTTCTCACTGGCTGCGTGTTCAGGTTGTTTCTCCGTGTTCGGGAAACTACCAAGAGAATATAGACTAAGAAAATGAGACTTCATGAATTGTTTACCCCCAGCATCTTAGTTCTTACACACACACACAGACACACACATAATTGTTTCCCCAAAAATAAGACAGGGTCTTGTTTTAATTTTTGCTCCGAAAGATACATTGGGGCTTATTTTCTGGTTAGGTCTTATTTTGGGGGAAAATACGGTACTAAATGCACCAATCTGGCTGACAATCTTAACTCGGGCTTATTTTGGGGGTAGGGCTTATATTACATGCATCCTGAAAAATGTTAGGACTTATTTTCTGGTTGGGTCTTATTTTCGGGAAAACAGTGTGTGTGTGTGTATATATCTCAAATTTATATATATAAATTTTTATATATTTATATATATCAAATTTATATTTCGCTGATAAAGAAATAAAGGGAGACTAGTATACATCTATTTCAAGCTATTTAGCTCTCATCAGCTAGCCCTACCTTACTCGGATTCGAACTTGGGCTGCCTGCACGTTAGGTTGTATTAACCTCTGAGCCACAAGTTCTCCTCCCTTTATCAGCTTGAGCCAGGGGAGAGATGAAGTGTTTTTTCTATCGAGGCACCTGGTCTACCCCACCATGTGGGAGGGAGCATACAGTGGTGAAATTCAAAATTTTTTTACTACCTTCTGTTCGGTTCTCTGGGCGTGGCTTGGTGGGTGTGGTGTGGCTTGGTGGGCGTGGCTTGGTGGGCATGGCAGGGGAAGGTTACTGCAAAATCTCCATTCCCACCCTACTCTGGGGCCAGCCAGAGGTGGTATTTGCCAATTCTCCAAACTACTCAAAATTTCTGCTACCGGTTCTCGGAACTACTCAAAATTTCTGCTTCCGATTCTCCAGAACCTGTCAGAACCTGCTGGATTTCACCCCTTATTTTATATGAATATGCAAAAAATTAAAATCTCGGGTGTTTTCCCGCGTCATTATAAATAAGTTGGTTAAAATATTTAAAATCCTGGTTAAAATCCCAGCTTAAAATCTTCTAAAAATCCTTACAGAGCACTCTGCAAGGTCCTTTAAAACCTCAGCTAAAATCCTACCAGTGACTTTAAAAGTTTTTCTTATAGCAACGTTTCGACAGGCTCACAACCCTGTTATCTTCAGGCTCTGTTTCATGTAGAAGCTATGGGTTCTCTGTAGCGGGGCCGGAGCTGTCGCTTATCTATATTTGCTGCTGCTGACGTTAGAAGATTTTAAGCTGGGATTTTAACCAGGATTTTAAATATTTTAACCAACTTATTTATAATGACGCGGGAAAACACCTGAGATTTTAATTTTTTGCATATGCACACCCGCGAAAACTTAAGAAGACATTTATATGAATATATATATATATTTATTTATATTTATATTTATATTTATATATATATATATATATATATATATATATATATATATATATATATATATATATATATATAGTTATATAGTTATATAGTTATATAGTTATATAGTTATATAGTTATATATATATATAGTTATATATATATATAGTTATATATATATATAGTTATTTGGGTTTTCTCCCGCGTAAAATTGGAGGTTTCTTGGCAACGTTTCGACGAAGTCTCATTCGTCATCTTCAGGCTGGTGTTCTCGGCTTCGTGCTTCTAGGAACGAAGTCGAGAACACCAGCCTGAAGATGACGAATGAGACTTCGTCGAAACGTTGCCAAGAAACCTCCAATTTTACGCGGGAGAAAACCCAAATAACCAAAGACCTACATACAAACACCCGCGAAAACCTCAGAAAATACACACACATACACACACACACATATATATAGTCATACAGTCTCTCTTGATTCACTATGTGTGTGTGTATGTATCAAGAGGGACTGTATGAATGTATTGGTTTCAATGTTTACTTTGAAGACTTCGAAGGGCTCAAATGTGGGTGAAATTATCTTGACCTAGATAAATCTCCAGATGGAGGAAAAATATTGTCAGCTAGTGCAGAATGACAAATGTTGGAAGGGACCTTGGAGGTTTTCTCAAGCAGGAAACCCTACACCACTTCAGACAAATGGTTGTCCAACATCTTCTTAAAAACTTCCAGTGTTGGAGCATCCACAACTTCTGGTGGCAAGTTGTTCCACTGATGAATTGTTCTCACTGTCAGAACATTTCTCCTTAGTTCTAGGTTGCTTCTCTTCTTGGTTAGTTTCCATCCGTTGTTTCTTGTCCTGCATTCAGGTGCTTTGGGGAATAGGTTGACCTACTCTTCTTTGGGGCAGCTCCTCAAATATTGGAAGACTGCTATCCTGTCACCCCTATTCCTCTTTTTCCTTAAACTAGACATACTCCTTCAACCTTCAACCAGTCTTTGTCTGTTTTAGCCTCCAGCCCCCTAATCATCCTCGTTGTTCTTCTCTGCACTTTTTCTAAAAGAGTCTCTAATGCAAAGGATCGCTCTGTGAGTGAGATAGGCAACCTCTAAATTTGATCTATAAAATATAAAATAAATGACAAGCACCCCGGAAACCCCCACGTGGACAAAAGAAAAATGAGATAAAGCAAAAACTCAGAGAAATACTGTTTATAAATGTTACTGCCTGCCATCTTCCCTCCTCCCGCTCCCCCAGTGTTATCTACACATATCTACAAATTATCTACAAATTATCTACATATTTTGCAGATATGATTCTTTGGTTTGCCCCCCCCCCGGTTTTTCCACTCTTTCTCTTTTTTTACACAGCAACTATAAAAGCAGAAAAAAGAACCATCAGGAACTGCATACGTAATCACTTTGTGGGGGGGAGAGAAAAAAGGAATAATATAGGGGTGAAATGCTCCCAGTTCGGACCGGATCGCCCGATCCGGTAGCGATGGCGGCGGGTGGTTCATTGCAAAAATCCCTGCACCCCCCTCCCATGCCCAGCTGAGCCACGCGATCATCAGAGGCTGTTTTTTTTTACTTTTAAAAGTATTTTTTCTACAACTTCTTCAGCCGAAAAAATGCTTTTAAAAGTAAAAAAAAACAAACCTCTGATGATTGCGCGGCTCAGCTGGGATCGTCAGAGGCTTTTCAAAGCATTTTTTTCTGCAACCTCTTCAACCAAAGAGGTTGTAGGGGGAAAAAATGCCTTTAAAAGCCTCTGGCGATCCCAGCTGACTTGCCTGATCGTCAGAGGCTTCTAAAAGCATTTTTTTCTGCAACCTCTTAAGGTTGTAGAAAAAAATGCTTTTAAAAGTTTTTTTTTAAAAAAAGTTGGCCATGCCCACCCAGTCACATTACCCCCCCCCCAAGCCACGCCCACAGAAGCGGTAGTAACAAATTTTAGATTTCACCCCTGGAATAATATAATATCAATAAATATAACAATGTCACAATAGGGTTTTTTTGACTCAAACCTTTGGCACCGATGCGTTTCAAGAGACGTTGGAGATCACAAAGCAGAAGAAAAAACAAGAGTAAAGGGCTTTTTCTCAAAGTTATAACAATGCACACAGGACAGCAGAATTCTTCCCAATAGATTTTACATCGATTCTTCAAAGAATCCTACAGCGAAATTTGTTAACGAAACAAAACCTAAATTTTCATTTTGTACCATAAGTTGGGGTTTTTTTTTACGGCATGAAGTTTGCTGCATTTTTCTGCTTTTGCCACTAGCTAAACCGAACAAAACAATGCAAAAACATTATAAAGGCTACAGCTGTTTTGTGCCCGCACCTGTCCTTAAAGGCTGCCCAAAAAATATCACGCCTGGCTGCTGAGATTATCCTGGGACTTTAAGCCTCTGCATTTTGGGGGGGGGGTGGTTGGGGAAGGGGAGAGGCAAGAAATAACCGAGGTGAGCAAAAAGCTGCAGACGCTGGAATTAAAAGCACGGAGAAAGGAAGTTGATTTTATTTTTCCAGAGCTGGGCAAGTTTAGGCTGGGGGGGTGTGTGTGTATGTCAGAATTGCAAAGAAAGGCATCAATTATGCAAAATCGGACGCCTCATTTAAAAAGAAAAAGCAGAAAGACCCACCCACATTAAGAATGATATTGATTTACGGAATCCCAAGCTGGTGTGGCAGTGTTGCGAGGACAAAGCTAATGGAAGTGGTTGGCAGCTTCTACCTTTGAAGGTCAACCATCATCAACTCTTCTTGGAAGACCAAGAGGATTTCTCATCCTGTGGTTTTGCACCAAGATAAAAGACTGAACAGAGAGAGAGAGAGAGAGAGGGAGGGAGAGAAAGACAAAGAAACAAAAGAGGGAGAAAGAGAGAGAAGAGAGAGAAAGAGAGAGAAGAGAGAGAGAGAGAAAGAGACTCAGAGGAAGACAAAGAAACAGAGAGAGAGAAAGAAAGAGAGAGAAAAAGAGAGAGACAGAGAAAGACAAAGAAACAAAAGAGGGAGAAGGAGAGAGAAGAGAGAGAGAGAGAAAGAGACACACAGAGGAAGACAAAGAAACAAAGAGAGAAAGAGGAGAGAGAAAAAGAGAGACAGAGAAAGACAAAGAAACAAAAGAGGGAGAAAGAGAAGAGAGAGAAAGAGAAAGAGACACAGAAAGACAAAGAAACAAAAGAGAGAGAGAGAGAGAAAGTGACACACAGAGGAAGACAAAGAAACACAGAGAGAGAGAGAGAAGAGAGAAAAGAGACAAAGACAAAGACAAAGAAACAAAAGAGGGAGAAAGAGAGAGAAGAGAGAGAGAGTGTAGGATGAGCAGTTTGGATTGTGACACCTCTTCTGATCCACCCACCGAACTGCTCCCTAACCTGGCCAACTTTCTCTTAAGAGGACGATTCTGCTCATCCTTGTGAACGGAAGATCTCAGTTCCATGGAAAGACCCAATCCAAAGAAAACATCGGTTTTTATTCCAGCTTGTGGGAAGGGGTGGGGTGGGGTTGGACTAGAAGACCTCCAAAGTCCCTTCCAACGCTTTCTGTCCAGGGGCTGCTTACGGATTCTTTCTAAACCGCGTCTCAAGCCGGCTGCCGGAAAAATAAATAAATAAATAAACGACCCTGGACCTCCTCCAAGGCTCTCCTCCTCCTGTGGCCCCTTCTCTCTCTTCTGCTTCTCGAGAGTGGGTGGGATGCTCTTGGGGAAGGGAGATTGTATTATTTCCGTTGGCGTCCACCGGCCCTAATAACACTGTTGGGATACGGGGAATACAGATAGTCCTCAGCTTACGACCAAGCATTGAGTGCCGAATTTCCATCGCTCAGCGAGGCAGTTGCAAAGCGAGGGGTTTTCCCCCCACCCCCACGCACATTCCGTGACCTTCCTTGCCACGAGGAAGGCTAAGCGAAATCACTGCAAATGTTATGCTAGGAACACGGTCACTAATACGAGTCCGTCGCCGAGCCGTCTTGAGTTTTGATCGCTTGACCGTGGGGGATGTTGCAACGGTGGTCATAAGTCACGAACGGGGACTGAAGAAACCGTTGTTAAGTCGAGGAGGACCTGCATTCGTGAAAGCCATTGCTTCTGGTGGGTGGAGTTGGCCGGGCTTCCGAAATGCCTTGTTAGTGACAATGAGAATTCCAGAACTCAAGGGCATGGTTGGCTTGGCACCAGCCCGAAACAAGAGGCATGGATCAGGAGAGGTTGGGTGGCAGGGGACCAAGAGATGCCACCGTCGGCATCTCAGTGCCCACCCGGCCCATGCCAGTCATGTGCTAAGCACATGCTTGCGTGTGACAACTGAGCGCAGGTCAGGAGGGACCGCATAGTCCAGGACGATCGTCGTCAGCTGTGCCCGTCACTCAGAAGGCCGAAGAAGACAACGTCCCAGGATTGCTGGGTTAGGGAGGCATGCAGGAAGCTGCCTTCTTTCCAGCACACAGGTAGTCCTCAGCTTACAACCACAATTGAGCCCCAGATTTCTGTCGCTAAGTGAGATCTGTGTTGAATTGGAACAGAGGTTGCCTTCGGAAGTTTCATCCCTGGAAGCTTTCAAGAAGAGACTGGGCTGCCCCCTGTCAAAAATGATGTAGGGCAGTGATGGCGAACCTTTTCGACATCAAGAGCCCAAACTGGAACACGTGTGCATGCATGTGTGCACGCCAGCACCGGAAACCCAAAAACCAGCTGGCCGGCGGAAGCAGCCTGTTTTTTGGGCATTTGGGGGGGGCATTTTTGGAAATGGCCCAAAAAGGGCCTGAAAACGCCCAAAAAGCAGCCTAAAAAAAGGCAGGAGAATGACCTGTTTTCCGGCCATCTTTCTGGCCGAAAATGGCCCAAAAATACTGCCTAAAAACAGCCTGGAAAAGAACCCAGAAAATGACCCCAAAATGGCTCTGGAAAACAGCCTGGTTTTCTAGAAACCGGAAGAGCAGCGGGCAACGGTACACGTGCCCACAGAGAGGGCTCTGCGTGCTACCTCTGGCACGCGTGCCATAGGTTCGCCATCATGGATGTAGGGTCTCCTGCTTGGGTGGGTGTGGGGGTTGGACTAGATGACCTTCAAGGTCCCTTCCAACTCAGTTATTCTATATGCAATGGAACGACTTTCCTACAGAAGTTATGGGAGCTTCATCCCTGGAAGCTTTCAAGAAGAGACTGGGCTGCCCCCTGTTAGAAATGGTGTAGGGTGTCCTGCTTGGGGATGGGGAGGTGGGGGTTGGACTAGATGACCTCCAAGATCCCTTCCAACTCTTGTTATTCTGTTATGTTCTGTTTAAAGTGAATTTTGCCCCGTTTTTCATGCCACGGGGGTTAAGGGAATCCCTGAAACGGTTAAGTTAGTCGTACCATTGTAAAATGAATCTGGCTCTCCCCATTGACTTTGCTTGTCGGGCGGTCGCAAAAGGGGACACTGGGACACTGCAGCCGTCATAAATACGAGTCAAGTTGCCAAGCGTCTGAATTTGGATCGTGTGTGACCATGGGGATGCCGTAAGTGTGAAACAAAGTCACTTTTTAAAAAAAAAAATGTATGCCGATTAGTGTACATTTAAAGTGACGATAAAAGTTATTCTCCTATTCTACGTTTAGGGCTGTTGGAACTTCGGTCATTAAACAAACAGTTGTAAGATGAGGACTACCTGTAGGCCAGGTTGGTCTACTCCAGGGAGTGGGGAACTACGGCCCCTTTATGGCCCCTGTGGACTTCAACTCCCAGAATTCCTGAGCCGTACCTGGATGGGCAAAGCTCTCCAAGGTCGGATGTAGACTGTCCCAATCAGGTGTTCCCAACTGCTCTCCAACAGAGATCGCTGAGACTGGATCCTCCACACGGTAAAAGAAACCCTGGTGGGTGACGTGGTCCCCACTACGGTAGGAAGAATGGGCCAGGGGGGAACAAAGAGGCAGTCCTCGACTTACGACCGCAATTGAGCCCCAGATTTCCGTGGCTAAGCGAGGCGGTGGTTAAATGAGCGGTACCCCATGTTTGCCACATGTTGTTCAGCCAATCCCTGCAGTTGTTAAATGAATCAAGAAGGGATCGGACCGCCATCTGTCAGAAATGATGTAGGGTCTCTTGCTTGGGCTGGGGTTGGGGGTTGGACTAGATGACCTACAAGGTCCCTTCCAACTATGTTATTCTATATTCAGTGGAGGGACTTGCCTTCAGGAGTTGTGAGAGCTTCATCACTGGAAGCTTGCAAGAAGATACTGGGCTGGCCCCTGTCAGAAATGGTGTAGGGCAGTGATGGCTAAGCTTTTTGCCATCGCGTGCCAGGGGGGGCGGGAGAGGTTCGCGTGCATGTGTACCTACACCCATAATTCTATGCGCCCTGCCCCGCGCATGCGACCCCCCCTTCTTCTCGTTCCTAGCACGTGATGGCCCGGTAGGCCTGTTTTTCTTTCTCATCTGGCTCCAGATCCTCTCTATGCATCTGGGGAGGGCAAAAACAGCCTTCCCCACTCCCTTGGAGGCCCCCTGGAGGCCCAAAACAGGCCATTTCCCAACTTCTGGTTGGACAGGAAGTGACTTTTTTGCTGTCCCCAGCCTCCAGAGACTCCAACGCATGCGTGTCGGAGCTGAGCTGGCGTGCCAGGCGACATGGCTTTGCATGCTACCTGTGGCACACATGCCATAGGTTCGCCATCATGGGTGTAGGGTCTCCTGCTTGGACTAGATGACCTACAAGATCCCTTCCAAGTCTGTTAAATCTGTAAATCATGTGGATGTTAAGTAAATCTGGCTTCCCCCCGTTGACTAGTTGGAAGTTGGGTGGGAAGGTTACCAATGGCCATCCCTTGACAATGGAACAGTCACAGATACATGCCAGTCGCCACAGGGCCGAATTTTGATCCCGTGACTATGGGGTCGTTAGCTGAAGAACAGTCGGAAGTCACCTTTTTTTCTGGGGCCGTCGTAACTTTGAAAAGTCACTAAGGGAACGGTTGTAAGTCAAGGACTACCTGTATAGAGCTGCATCAGGGCCAGAACAGCTAGGAAACGACACCAGGACGCTTGGTGGGTTACGCCAGGGAGAAGGGAACTGCACCTCAGTGGGCCGAGTGGAAAGCTGAGGAGAGGAGAAACTGCCCTTCGAGCCCCACAGCCGGCGACGTAAAGCGAGTACGAGAGAACGCCAGCCTTCCATCGCTCCACCGCATTGCCCCAAACGCGAGCCAAAGATCACAACTCCCCGGATGGGAAAAACACAACACAAATCTTGAACGACGTGTCCAACAACAGAACCTGGTGGAAAGGATGGCGCGAGGAAGAAAACCGTGTGCACAAGGGGGACGATGGCGGATTTTCCCCATACCCCACCCCAAATTCGACAAAACAGGAAACGCTTCCCAAACGTACTGAGCAATTCACACCATGCAAAGAGTCGGTCCGAGCTCGAGGAGCGTGCATCGGAGACGTTATCTCGGTCCGTAGTCATAGGTCGTGGGCGCGCCGGCAGTGGAATACATGTTGGCGGCCGCGGCGGCAGCAGCCGCAGCTGCAGCAGCAGCTGGATTCATGTGGTGGTGATGATGATGGTGGTAACTGTGTCCTCGGATACCGGGCAAGGGGTAGGGGGCTGGCCGGCTCTTGGCTCCTAGATAATGGTCGTAAGCGGAGACCGGATGCTTGTAGGGATGGTGATGGAGAGGTTCGGAAGCAGGGGGGTCCAGCCGCAACTCATGATGGGGGGGACTAGGCCGACTTCCAGCTGGACTAGGGAGGGGGACCAAGCCGCCACCACCAGGAACCGGGAGCGCCGGACTTAACACCCGAGACATGAGCTGCTGATGAGTTGGATCGGCGTGGAGGGGTGTCCCGCTAGCCGATTCCCGTTCGTATTCCCGTCGACTCTCCACTATATCTGCAGCACACAGATAAGAACAGGAAAGGGGAGCAGGGGAGAAAGTATAAGAAGGAGTCAGCTAAGTGTGACATCTTTAGGTAGTGGCCTCTGCGGTGTAAATGTGTAGCACAGGGGGTTCCCCAAACTTGGCAACATTAAGACTTGTGGACTTCAATTCCCAGAATTCCCCAGCTTTGCAGAGACATCTTAGAATAGAACAACAGAGTTGGAAGGGACCTTGGAGGTCTTCTAGTCCAACCTCCTGCTTAGGCAGGAAACCCTACACCACTTCAGACAAATGGTTATCCAACCTCTTCTTTAAAACCTCCAGTATTGGAGCATTCACAACTTCTGGAGGCAAATTGTTCCACGGATTAATTGTTCTCACTGTCAGGAAATTCCTCCTTAGTTCTAAGTTGCTTCTCTCCTTGATGAGTTTCCACCCATTGCTTCTTGTCCTGCCCTCAGGAGCTTTGGAGAATAGCTTGACTCCCTCTTCTTTGGGGCAGCCCCTGAGATATTACAACACTGCTATCATGTCTCCCCCAGTCCTTATTTTCATCAAACTCAACATACCCAGTTCCTGCAACCGTTCTTCATATGTTTTAGCCTCCAGTCCCCTAATCCTCTTTGTTGCTCTTCTCTGCACTCTTTCTAGAGTCTCCACATCTTTTTTTTACTCTAAGTGGCCATCTTTGGCCGGATCCAGCAAGGATGATTCTTAGGATATGTTTGTGCACTGCGTTAAGCCATAATCCAAATTCATTCCGCATGTTGTGTAAATCCAGGGGATGATCTGAAGCAGGCTATTCTGTTCTATATCCTATTCTATTTGTCAGATATTACTTCAATATAACAGACTCTTGCAAGATTGAAAGTATTTTCCCCTCTCCTTTCTCTTCTACTCTCTGGAAAACTAGGGAGGGTCCCTTCTGAAATTTTTTTCCCACACCCTTTCTCCTTCTGTGGGCTGGGAAATCTTGTCCATGCTGTTTGTTCAGTCTGCAGCTCTTCCTCCTCCCTCAAGGTCATTCTCACATACCATTCTCTCTAGATAGCTACAAGTTCCCCTTCACCTAGGCTTAGGAATTTCTTGGCGTGTATCCAGCCTTCCCCGGGTAAACCAGACAGGAAACCTGTCTCGATGAACTAAACTTCTATTTTTTTTCATTGTAAAGTTACATTAACGGGCATCTCGTAGGCCCGAAGGTACAAATTGCCTGAGCAATTAAGGTGGGCCCTTCCTCAATTTCTTCCTCTGGTTGTTAATCCACTCGGGACCCCTGTCGCTCTTGTCTGATTGTGTCCTAAAGTAATGGTAAAGGTTCCCCTCGCACATATTGTGCTAGTCATTCTCGACTCTAGGGGGCACTGCTCATCTCCGTTTCAAAGCCGAAGAGCCAGCGCTGTCCGAAGACCTCTCCATGGTCATGACTCAATGCCGAAGGTGCACGGAACGCTGTTCCCTTCCCACCAAAGGTGGTCCCTATTTTTCTACTTGCATTTTTTACGTGCTTTCGAACTGCTAGGTTGGCAGAAGCTGGGACAAGCAACGGGAGCTCACCCCGTTATGCGGCACTAGGGATTCGAACCGCTGAACTGTTGACCTTTCGATCGACAAGCTCAGCGTCTAAGACACTGAGCCACCGTGTCCCTATTCGATTGTGTCCTAGGCTGCACCTTTTCCCCTCGTCCCCCAAGGTCACCCACATATTCCATTACATCATGCCATAGATCAGTTTCATTCTGATCCCATTCCTGCACTCGTGACGCGGCAGAGTGAAAGCATGAAACATACTTTACAACAGAACTGTAAAGTTGTAGGGATCAGGGTCCTTATGCAAGGACAGGTGCAGTGCCCAGATGTTTCCATCCATTAGGTCCAGCATCTCTGTCTACACTGCAGAAACAGGATCCAACCACACAACGTTAGGGCCAACCTTCTACATTCTGGAGTCTACAGTCAGTGTAGAATTGAGTATCAACATCAATTCTACACATTCAGTGTAGAATGTAGAAGGCTAACCGTCTAGATTCTACATTGACCGACACTGAATCATCTACTTTTCGTCCCCTTCTGTCATAGTCTTCATTTTGTGAGTGGTTCTGGGAGTCTTAAAAAACTTCTAGGTTATCCTTACCCTAGAAAGTCAGGAGGAGGAAAAATAAGCTTTCTACCACCACAAGGACAAACTTCAAGGGACCATCTGACCCTACAGTAGTGGCCAAAATTATGGAAACCTTTTGGGACAAGTGTATTTTTGAGGTTTGATGGCTAATAACACCACTTTTTTTTTTTTTTTTTGGAGTTTCAAGATAATCCTATTCCACTGCTGGAATGGCCTGGGAATAGTCCAGATTTTAACCCAGGGGTGAAATCTAGCAGGTTCTAACAGGTTCTGGAGAATCGGTAGCAGAAATTTTGAGTAGCTCAGGGAACCGGCAAATACCTCCTCTGGCTGGTCCCAGAGTGGGGTGGAATGGAGATTTTGCAATATCCTTCCCCCAGGAGTGGGGTGGGAATGAAGATTTTGCAGTATCCTTCCCCTGTAACGCCCACCAAGCCACGCCCACCAAGCCACACCACACCCAAGCCACGCCCACAGAACCGGTAGTAAAAAAATTTGGATTTCACCACTGGGGCTGCCCCAAAGAAGAGGGAGTCAAGCTATTCTCCAAAGCACCTGAAGGCAGGACAAGAAGCAATGGATGAAAACTAATCAAGGAAAGAAGCAACTTAGAATGAAGGAGAAATTTCCTGACAGTGAGAATAATTAATCAGTGGAACGACTTGCCTCCAGAAGTTGTGGATGCTCCAACACTGGAAGTTTTTAAGAAGATGTTGGACAACCATTTGTCTGAAGCAGTGTAGGGTTTCCTGCCTGAGCAGGGGGTTGGACTAGAAGACCTCCAAGATCCCTTCCAACTCTGTTGTTCTATTTTTTTTGTTTTATGTCTCCTGCTCTGAAGTCACCTGGAGATTCAGAAATACGTTTTCACCCCCACCTCCCCGACAAGCAGTGATGGGATTCAGCCAGTTCGCACCACTTCGGGAGAACCGGTTGTTAACTTTCTGAGCAGTTTGGTCAGCTGGTTGTTGGAAGAAGTCATTAGGGCAGAGAACCGGTTGTTAAATTACTTGAATCCCACCACTGCCGACGAGGCTGTTCGACGGACAGCCATCGCAAATGTTTTCTCCCTAAGAAGGAAACAAAAGGAGACTTCCCGTGTGTGTGAGGGCCTATATAGGTATGTGCACTTTGATTGCTTTTCAGACCGACCGTCTGACGTCGAGGGGAAGAATGCAGAAATATCCCAAAGTTTAGGTTTCCTTCTCTTTCTTTCTTCCTTTTTTTTTAAAAAAAAAAAAAAAAGATGAAGTGTTTAACATTGTGTTCAGCAAAAGATCCCGGCTCCCGAGACAAGGCATTGTGACTTTGATAAATCGAGCAGGGTTGAGTGACACGTTTGCACACGCCTGAAATTTTTGCAATTGTATAACGCTAAACAAATACAGGCTTCCCCCCCCCCCCTTTTCTTTATTTTAATAGGCTCGGAGTGCTCTTTGAGAAAAAGGGCCTCTCTCTTGTTTCTTTTTTCTTCTCCTGACCGACTGTTTATTCTGCGTAATGGAAATGGAATCAGCGAGAAAGCTTAAATAGCTATCTGGGGCAGGTTTTGGAGGAGGTTAAAGGCAATTACTGGGTATTGTGGGTTCTTTCTTTCTTTCTTTCTTCTTCCTTCCTTCCTTCCTTCCTTCTCTTCTTTCCTTCCTTCCTTCCTTTCTTTTCTTCTTTCCTTCCTTCTCCTCTTTCTTTCCTTCCTTCCTTTCCTTCTCTTCTTTCCTTCCTTCCTTCTTCTTTTTCTTTCTTTCCTTCCTTCCTTTCCTTCTCTTCTTTCCTTCCTTCCTTCCTTTCCTTCCTTCTCCTCTTCTTTCTTTCTTTCTCTTTCTTTCTTTCTTTCCTTCCTTCCTTCCTTCCTTCCTTCCTTCCTTCCTTCCTTCCTACTCTTCTTTCTTTCCTTCCTTCTTTCTCCTCTTCTTTTTCTTTCCTTCCTTCCTTCCTTCCTTCCTTCCTTCCTTCCTTCCTTCCTTCCTTCCTTCCTTCTTTTTTTCTTTTTTGGCAACTTCTCCTCCTATCTATTCTTTGGTTTCTTTGTTCAAGAAAACTGCTTATGTTATATAGCTCTCGTAGAAACAGAGAGTTTACAGGGTAAATTAACAATAAAGAGATACACAAGGGAAAATGAGTCATGTTTAATGTGCATTGGTTGTAAGTTTACATGGGAGGCAAATGTGTATGTGTGCGTGTGTATATATATATGTGTGTGTGTATATACATATACATATACATACACATACACACACACACACATCCATATATATATAATCCTTCAGCGGGTTGTATCAAAGCCTCAAACATTTAATTCTATTAAATTTCGGATTGAAATTCCAACTGTATTTGTATATACATTGGAATATCAAGTTAATTTTCCTTTTAGGATTAATGAAATAGATCTGGCTGGGTTTGAAGCTGGCTGCTCAATTCCAGTTTTGGTGGAGGCATCAGCTCACTGGCTGATCCATTAGGAATCTCATGAACCCCGATGAGCCACAGGATTGGAGATCTTCCTTGAAACTGCAAGCCACGTCTCTACAACAGGTAGGCCTTAATCCACAAAATGAGAATTACATCATCCCAGGACACTGTCTCAGTGTCCTTTTCCAGTGCCGCTGTAACTTCAAATGGTCACTAAGTGAATAAGCAGTTCACTTAGTGACCGTTTGAAGTTACAACAGCACTGGAAAAAGTGGCTTAGGACCATTTTTCGCACTTAAGACCATTGTAGCATCCCTACGGACAAAATTAAGATCAAAACTCAGACAACTTGGCAACTGGCTTGTATTTATGACGGTTGCAATGTCCCAGGGTGATGTGATCCCCGTTTTGTCAATCGATGTATTTATTAATTTAACAACTGCAGGGATTCACTCAACAACTTTGGCACGAAAAGCAATGGTGGGTTTCAAAATTTTTACTACCGGTTCTGTGGGCGTGGCTTGGTGGGTGTGGCTTGGTGGGCATGGCAGGGGAAGGCTACTGTAAAATCTCCTTTTTAAAATCTGCTTTTAAAAGTAAAAATAAAAGCCTCTGATGATCGCGCGGCTCAGCTGGGCATGGGGGCGGGGCGCAGGGATTTTTGCTACCGGTTCTCCGAACCACCCGCCGTCATCGCTACCGGATCGGGCGATCCGGTCCAAACCGGGAGCATTTCACCCCTGCTTCTACCCCAGAGCAGTAACTATATTGAATTCTACTGTCTAGTGCAACATTAATGCAATGTCAGGGGTTTTCAGTTCAATTGTATAGAATGTGAGGAGTATGTGTGTGTGTTTTACTGTATAATGTACACTGAAGATGGCATTTAATTTCGTCGTACGAGAGCAATGACTTGGATCGGGAGGCTCTCCTCACGGTCACTCATGCCCTTGTCACCTCACGGTTAGATTATTGCAACGCGCTCTTCATGGGGCTACCCTTGAAAAGTGTTCGGAGACTACAGTTGGTCCAGAACGCAGCTGCGTGAGCTGTCGTGGGTGCACCTAGGTACACCCACATTACATCAATTCTCCGCGAGCTGCACTGGCTCCCTATTGGTCTCCGGTCACAATTCAAGGTGTTGGTTATTCCCTTTAAAGCCTTACATGGCTCAGGGCCAGGGTATCTTCGAGACCGCCTTCTACCGCATAACTCCCAGCGACCAGTAAGATCCCACAGAGTCGGTCTCCTCCGGGTCCCGTCAGCTAAACAATGCCGGCTGGCGGGCCCGCGGGGAAGGGCCTTCTCTGTGGCTGCCCCAGCTCTCTGGAACCAGTTACCTCCTGAGGTCCGGACCATCCCTACCCTACTGACCTTACGAAAAGCAGCGGTGAAGATCTGGCTTTTCCGGCAGGCCTGGGGGCTGTTGATCTCGCTCTTGCGATCTGGCGAGATCCGTCCATGAATGGTATGAATGAGTTTTAATGTTTTTAAT
Source organism: Pantherophis guttatus (assembly GCF_059756535.1). Classification (NCBI taxonomy): domain Eukaryota; kingdom Metazoa; phylum Chordata; class Lepidosauria; order Squamata; family Colubridae; genus Pantherophis; species Pantherophis guttatus. Next base: position 8,986,551 of record NC_142079.1, on the reverse strand, counting down.
GTTTTTAATTTTAAAATGTTTTTTATAATGATTTTAAATGCATTGTGAGCCACCCTGAGTCTTCGGAGAGGGGCGGCATACAAATTGAATTAATAAATAAAATAAATAAATAATAAATAAATAAAGTAAACTAAACTATATTTCCTGAATGACGCTACTGACAATTCGGCCTTTTCCCAACAATAAACAGGATCCAGAATGTGTCTTTGGATGAACCGAACAGCCCCTGTTTAATTTCACTCTCTTATTCCTCCAAAATGGGATTCTTTGCACCAGGGAGAACGATGTTTGCTTGTAGGGACCTGTTGTTGTTTTTTTTCCCCAGGTAGACTCAGAGTGCTAGATGGAGGTACAGCTAGTTGGATCAATGTTGCTCCCCCACCCCCAAGTCAAAAACCTCCTATTTACAAAGCTGGCTGTCTCGGGAATTAAGTCCTTTTGACGGGTTTGCAAGGGGGATGCATTAAGAGCAAAATCCCCGTCCCCCCAAAAAAAGAATAACCAGATCAGCCAGGGAAAGCACAATAAAAGAAGATCAGCCACTAAGAGCCCAATAAAGAAGAGCGAACTTCCATCTCTAAATCCTGGTTAGACGTTCCGCTCTTTGTGAGCAAAATGTTTTTCTTGTAATCCGTCTAAAGCAGACTGGCCAATTGCCAAGCTCTGTGTCTTAACTAGTTAGCAGATTCTGGCGGTGCACCGCATTTAATGTCGGGTTCCTATGCGTCACTCCCTTCAGACTCAAAGGGTGTGCTTTCGGAGGGCGAAATCCTGCATGGGAGGGCTGACGGGGACTCTTGACGTGGGGGTCAGTCTTACGGCCCCGTCCGCGCAATGGACGTGGTGGGTTTCGTGGTGCTGACGGCACCATGATGCTGCTTTGCATTTCAGGTAGTGTTGCCTGAAATCCATGTGAATGTTGGAATGGGTTGAGTTTCATAGTTTTAAAAGGATTATATGTGGCTTTTAATTTTTGATTGGGAGCTGCCCAGAGTTGGATGGGCAGGTATATACATGTTTTAAATAAATGGATAGATGATAGATAGATAGATAGATAGATAGATAGATAGATAGATAGATAGATAGATAGATAGATAGATAGATAGATAGATAGATGATAGAGACAGGCAGACAGACAGGCAGACAGATGGATGGATAGATAGATAGATATAGATGATGGCAAGGTATAGATAGATAGGTAGATAGATAGATAGATAGATAGATAGATAGATAGATAGATGATAGATAGATAGATAGATAGATAGATAGATAGATAGATAGATAGATAGATAGATAGCAAGATAGATAGCAAGATAGATAGATAGATAGATAGCAAGATAGATAGCAAGATAGATAGATAGATAGATAGATAGATAGATAGATAGATAGATAGATAGATAGAAAGATAGATAGATAGATAGATAGATAGATGATAGAGACAGGCAGACAGACAGGCAGACAGATGGATGGATAGATAGATAGATATAGATGATGGCAAGGTATAGATAGATAGGTAGATAGATAGATAGATAGATAGATAGATAGATAGATGATAGATAGATAGATAGATAGATAGATAGATAGATAGCAAGATAGATAGCAAGATAGATAGATAGAAGATAGATAGCAAGATAGATAGATAGATAGATAGATAGATAGATAGATAGATAGATAGATAGATAGATAGATAGATAGATAGATAGATAGATGATAGAGACAGGCAGACAGACAGGCAGACAGACAGATGGATAGATAGATAGATAGATATAGATAGATAGCAAGATAGATAGATAGGTAGATAGATAGATAAATGATAGATAGATATAGATAGCAAGATAGATAGACAGGTAGGTAGATAGATAGATGATAGATAGATAGATGATAGATAGATAGATAGATAGATAGATAGATAGATAGATAGATAGATAGATAGATAGATAGATAGATAGATAGATGATAGAGACAGGCAGACAGGCAGGCAGACAGACAGATGGATAGATAGATAGATATAGATAGATAGCAAGATAGATAGATAGGTAGATAGATAGATAGATGATAGAGATATAGATAGCAAGATAGACAGGTAGGTAGATAGATAGATGATAGCTAGATAGATGATAGATAGATAGATAGATAGATAGATAGATAGATAGATAGATAGATAGATAGCAAGATAGATAGATAGATGATAGATAGATAGATAGATAGATAGATAGATAGATAGAGACAGACAGACAGACAGACAGACAGACAGACAGACAGACAGATTGTTCTGGAATGGTGACAGATAGAGCATTAGATGATTGGGAGTGATGAACAGGGAATTCTCCATAAGAAAATGACAAAGCTCCCCTTTTTGGCTACTGTTTTCCTGTACAGCTGGGGCTCTCACAGGCTCAGAGCACAGGTGGGAAACTACTGACTCACCTTTGTCAGTTCCATTTTGGTGCACTGGGGAAGACACGGGATTTCTCGACCGAGCGAAGGCGCTCATAAGAGGTAGGGCTCCTGGTCGGTGATTCCTAGGCCTGTTATGGGAGAAGGGGGAGAAAAAAATCAGAACACTGTTCTAACTCTGTGATTGACTCACCTCTCACTTCAAGCTTCTTGTAGAGGGATGCTCTACTTTTGTATGAATTGTATTTTTGTAGGAGCAGATTAAGTTCCATATCTGAGTCCAGCCCAGAATAGACCAATTAATTAATTTATTACTTATTACTTAATTAATTGGAGAACAATGATCAGGGGAACAGAAGTTGCCTTCAAAAGTTGTGGGTGCTCCATCACTGGAGGTTTTTAAGAAGAAATTGGGCAGCCACTTCTCTGGAATTGTATAGGGCCGTGATGGCGAAACTATGGCATACGTGCCACAGGTGGCACACGGAGCCATATTGGTGGGCATGCGAGCTCAGCTGCGGCGCAGAAGTGCCTGCCAGCCAGTTGATTTTCGGGCCTTCTGGACCACCCAGAAGTAGGGAAACAGGCTGTTTCCTGCCTCCGGAGGGCCTGGGAGGTGGGGAAGGCCCGTTTTTTGCTCTAAAAACTAGAGAGGCTCTGGAGCCTGGGGAGGGCGAAAACGGCCTTCCCCAGTCCCCAAGGGCCCTCCGGAGGCCGGAAATGGCCCATTTGCGAACTTCCAATGGGACCGGAAGGCCTGTTTTTTGCAGTCCCACCGGAAGTTGGGAAATGGGCCATTTCCGGCCTCTGGAGGGCTTCCAGGAGAGGGTGGGGAAGGCCGTTTTCACCCTCCCCAGGATCCTAGAGAGGCTCTGGAGCCTGGGGAGAGCAAAAAATGGGCCTACTGGGCCCACCATGCCATCGTGTGTCAAAAGTGAGGGGAGTGCAGGGGGGTTGCATGTGCAGGGGATGGGGCACACAGAATTATGGGTGTGGGCACATGCGCAACCCCCCCGGTGTGACCCCCGCTTTTGGCACGCGACGGCAAAGGTTAGCCATCCCTGGTATAGGGTCTCCAGAGGGTTGGACTATGAGACCTCCAAGATCCTTTCCAACTCTGCTCTTCTGTACTCTATTCAACATTGGAAGAAGAGAAGAACAAATTAAACAGGCTTACCAATCTTCAGGATCGCAATCCCGGAATCCTTTTGCAAATGGATTGCTGGCAATCTTAAGCTGGGTTATCTGAAAGGGGAGAATTAGGGAAATGGTTTTAGAGTCGTTTTGCGACTTCCTTGCCGCCGTTGTTAAGTGCATCCCCGCGGTTGTGAAGTTAGTAACACAGTTCTTAAGTGAATCTGGCTTTCTCCCCTTGACTTTGTTTGTCAGAAGGTCGCAAAAGGAGATTCCCTGACCCCGGGGCATCGCAACGGTCATAAACAAGCGTCTGAATTTGGATCCCGGGGAGGCTGCAACGGTCGTAAGGGTGGAAAAATGGTCCTAAGTCACTTTTTTTCAGTGCCGTCATAACTTCGAACGGTCACGAAACAAATGACTGTAAGGCGGAGGCTACCTCTATTTACGTGTAGTTCTTTTAAAAACTGCCACGGTCAATTTTTTGCTGCTTTTGAATGCCCACCTGAATGGATTGTCAACTCAACTTTAAATTGTGTCGCTTGTAAACCTGCAAACTCTGTAAACCGCTTAGAAAGGGGCTGTAAAGCACGGTGAAGCGGCATATAAGACTAAGTGCTATTGCTATTGATTCAGCCTTCCGAGGTGGGTAAAATGAGGACCCAGATTGTTGGGGGCAAGAGGCTAACTCTGTAAACCGCTTAGAGAGGGCTGGAAAGCACAGTGAAGCGGTATATAAGTCTAAGGGCTATTGCTATTGTCCTTCCTTCCTTCCTTCCTTCCTTCCTTCCTTCCTTCCTTCCTTCCTTCCTTCCTTCCTCCCACCCATCCATGGTGCACAGTGGTTAGAATGCAGTATTGCAAACTAACTTTGCCCACTGACAGGAATTCGATTCTGACCGGCTCAAGGTCGATTCAGCCTTCCATCCTTCCAAGGTGGGTGAAATGAGGACCCAGATTGTTGGGGGCAAGAGGCTGACTTTGTAAAACCGCTTAGAGTGAGCTGTAAAGTACTGTGAAGCGGTATATAAATCTAAGTCCTATTGCTATTGTCCTTCCTTCCTTCCTTCCTTCCTTCCTTCCTTCCTTCCTTCCTTCCTTCCTTCCTTCCTTCCTCCCACCCATCCACCACACATCCATGGTGCACAGTGGTTAGAATGCAGTATTGCAAACTAACTCTGTCCACTGACAGGAGTTCGATTCTGACCGGCTCAAGGTCGACTCAGCCTTCCATCCTTCCAAGGTGGGTGAAATGAGGACCCAGATTGTTGGGGGCAACAGGCTGATTCTGTAAACCGCTTAGAAAGAGCTGTAAAGCACTGCAAAGCGGTATATAAGTCTAAGGGCTACTGCTATTTGCTCTTTTAAGTCTGATTCTCAGCACCAGGACAGAGGCATCTTTTAACCGTCAGATCCGTTTTGAAAAGCACATATTATCTGCAAAAATTATCCCTGTCCTATTCCCCAGACCATCACTGCGGAGTATTTATTTCATTCACAGGGAGGTGGGGGAAGAGTGAAGCGGGGAAGCGGGGAAGGGACATTCCCCGCCCCCCTTCCTCCTTTATAACCCCTTTATATTTAAACAAATCCAGGGACAAAGTATAATGATTGTGAGTTTCCGGAATGGGTTGAAAAACAAACTTTTAAGCCCCTCGGTGACAGTTCAGCCCTTCGAGGTCAAAGTGATAGAAAGCAGAAGAGAAAAATAAGCAGCTGTTCGAAGCGATCAGAGAGATGGCATTCTGGAAAAGGCTTCTTAAAGGCGCAGCTTCCCTCCAGCCCTGATCCCATGGTTCCCTGTTTTCTTTCTGCTCCATCACTGCTCCTTCTCTCCTCCTCCTGCTCCTCCTCCTTCACCTATTATGGAAAAAACAGTCTTCTCCTCTTCCACCTCTTTCGTTGTCGCAATTCAATCTTCTCCTTTATGAAAAGAAATTTCCTTCTCCTCTTCTTTCTCTATTATTCTGAAAACATCTTCTCGCCCTCCTCTTCCTCCTCCTCCTTCTCCTCCTCTCCTCTTCCTCCTCCTCTTCTTCAATTATTCTGAAATCTTCTCCTTCTCCTCCTTTTCCTCCTCCTCCTTCTTCTTCGCCTCTCCTTTCTCCATTATTCTGCAATCTTCTCCTTCTCCTCCTTTTCCTCCTCTCCTCCTTCTTCTCCTTCTCCTCTCCTCTTCTTTCTCCATTATTCTGAAATCTCCTCCTCCTCCGCCTCTCCTCTTTCTCCATTATTCTGAAATCTCCTCCTTTTCTCCTCCTCTCCTCCTTCTCCTCCTCCTTTTTCTCAATTATTCTGAAATCTTCTCCTCCTCCTGTCCTCCTTCTCCTCCTCTCCTCTTTCTGCACTATTTTGAAATCTTCTCCTTCTCCTCCTCTCCTCCTTCTCCTTCTCCTCTCCTCCTTTTTCTCCATTATTCTGAAATCTTCTTCTCCTCCTCCTTCTCCTCCTCTCCCTCTTCCTCCTCTCCCTCTTCCTCCTCCTCTTTCTCCATTATTCTGAAAACAACTCCTTCTCTTCCTCCTCCTTCTCAAAGAACATGGTTACCGTTTTTCTTATATTTAGCAAGGAAAGGCACACCTTCCTTCACTTGGAAATGGTACATTTGATGTGTACATCTACAGATCAGATTCAAGGAGCGTGTGCTCCAGAGGTGGGTTTCAGCAGGTTCTGACCAATTCTGAAGAACCGGTAGTGGAAATTTTGTATAGTTCGGAGAACCAGTAGTAAAAATTCTGACTGGCCCTGCCCCCATCTATTTTCTGCCTCCCGAGTACCAGCTGATTAGGAGGAAATGGGGATTTTGCAGTAACCTTCCCCTGGAGTGGGGAGGGAATGGAGATTTTGCAGTATCCTTCCCCTGGAGTGGGGTGGGAATGGAGATTTTACAGTATCCTTCCCCTGCCATGCCCAACAAGCCCCGCCCAACAAGCCACACCCACAGAACCGGTAGTAAAAAAATTTGAAACCCTTCACTGGTGTGCGCTCACCGAAGCAAGAGATTTGTGGTCCATCAGGAGGAAGCAGGAGATCAGTGGCAATCTCCCCCGTCTCCACCCCTGCCCCATGGGGCACTTCTGAACCCCTCAGACATCTTTCAAATCTAGCGCATCCCCCAAGATTTCTTTTCTATTTCTTCTGCGTAATGTTCTTGGTGGATTTTTTTTTTGCATTTCTACCCTAATGGACAGCTCTGGGATTTTCTGGTGGTCTCCCATCCTAGTCCATCCCTACTTTTTGAAAAACCCACTGAAGGTTAGCTCAGTGCTGCCACCACCTGGGAGGATTTTGAAATGCAAGACTAATTTGGGGGGGGGGCATAGTATGTTCCTTGTAAGTGGAAAAAATTCAAAAGAATCTTTAATTCCATAGACATTTGGGAAATTCAAGATTCCAGCTGACCAATTTGAATTGATATCTTTTCACCCGCATTGTAATTGAATGAATACGAAATATCATGATTCCTGACCTAAGAAAACCTTTGCATATCTGAGAGACAATTTGGTCTAGTGGTTACAGCACCAGCCTAGAAACTAGGAGTCAGTGAGTTCTAGTCCTATCTTAATGAAAGTCTGACTGAGTGATTTTGAGCCAATCACCGGGAGATGGTGAGTTCTAGTCCTTAAGACTTAAGCCTGAAACCCACCTGAGTGACTTTGGGCCAATAGCCAGACAGCTGAGAGTTCTAGTCCCGCCTTAGGCATGAAAGCTGATTGGGTGACTTGCCAATCCCTCTCTCTCAGCCCAACTCACCTCACCTGGATATGCTCACCACCAATGAGTTATTTGTAAAACTAATAAAGGCAGGATACAAATAAAATAGTAAAATAAAGATAGGATATATAAGATATATAAGATATAAGATAAGATAAAATATTAAAATAAAATATTAAAATAAATTACCATACAATTAAACCCCGTATTCGTAAAACTAATAAAGGCAGGATACAAATAAAATAATAAAATAAAGATATGAGATGAGATATAAGACATAAGATATAAGATAAGATAAAATATTAAAATAAAATATTAAAATAAAATACTATACAATTAAACACCATATTTGTAAAACTAATAAAGGCAGGCTACAAATAAAATAATGAAATAAAGATAAGATATAAGACATAAGATATAAGATAAAATATTTTAAAAAATAAAAAAATAAAATACCATACAATTAAACAATTTGTAAAATTAATAAAGGCAGGTTACAAATAAAATAGTAAAATAAAGATAAGATATAAGACATAAGACATGAGACGTGAGATATAAGATATAAGATATAAAAGAAAATATTAAAAGAAAATACCATACACTTAAACACTGTATTTGTAAAACTAATAAAGGCAGGATACAAATAAAATAGTAAAATAAAGATAAAATATAAGATATATAAGATATAAGCTAAAATATTAAAATAAAATACAATTAAATAGCTCTCTATTCCACGCACGCACCACCAAAGCAAAATATTCTGGTGCATCATTCAGAAATGAAAGTGGACTTTTCACTATTATTCTAACGCAATTTTTCCCCCCTTTGGGGGTGTGTGAATTGCGTTGGTGAGGGAGGAGAAGGGAGGGGAGCTGCCTATGGTTCCACTGATAATACGGGAAGATCAGTTTAACCTACATCGTGCTGTTTTGCCAATTTTGAGGAGTGGGGGGGCAGCAGGGAAAGTAGAGATCTTTACTTCTCTAGAAATCAGGCCTCCCAGGGTGATCAAATTCCTTCAGAAAGCCATCAACGGATTTAGCAGATGAAATGCTTAAGGAAAAGCAGAGAGAAGGCAGAAAACTCTTCAGACAGTCTGCAGGACGTGCTGGAGATGCAAAAAGTGTACATTATTTGGCTGGAGAATAGCTGTGCGGAAAAGAGCAAGTCTCTTGGATTAAGCCTCCCAGAAGGGATTTTCAGAGTGGTGAACATGGTTTGTCAACCTTGATGATATCAACTCTCAAAATTCCTCAGAAGGGTGGACTTCAACTCCCAGAGTTCCCCAGCCAGGTTGCTTTAAGATATATGGACTTCAGCTCCCAGAATTCCCCAGCCAGCACGCTTTAAAATATATGGACTTCAACTCCCAGAATTCTTAATCCAGCAAGTTTTAAAATATATGGACTTCAGCTCCCAGAATTACCCAGCCAGCATGCTTTAAGACATATGGACTTCAACTCCCAGAATTCTTAATTCAGCATGATGTAAGATATATCAAATTCAACTCCCAGAATTCCCCAGCCAGATTGTTTTAAGATATATCAACTTCAACTCCCAGAATTCATAACCCAGCATGATGTAAGATATATGGACTTCAACTCCCAGAATTCATAGCCCAGCATGATGTAAGATATATGGACTTCAACTCCCAGAATTCCCCAGCCAGATTGCTTTAAAATATATGGACTTCAACTCCCAGAATTCCCCAGCCAGCATGCTTTAAGATATATGGATTTCAGCTCCCAGAATTCTTAATCCAGCATGCTTTAAGATATATCGACTTCAGCTCCCAGAATTCCCCAGCCAGCATCTTTTAAGATGCGTGGACTTCCAGGATTCCCCGGTCAGCCTGCTTTACAAATGTGCGAACTTCAACTCCCAGAATTCCCTGTCCGCCAGCATCAGTAGGAAACTCTTGGGAGCTGGCTGGGAAAAATTCCTCATTCCTGGCTGGGAAAAATTCCCTCGCTGGGGAATTCTGGGATATGAAGTCCATACACCTTAACGTCACCAAGGTTGAGGAGCACTGGTTGAGAAACTGGCCTTCTTCACACCAGGCTAACTGAGATTGAACCGGACTGGGCTTCCCCGTTGTCAGAAGTTCGCAAAAGCTCAGAACATTGCAACCGTCATAAATACGAGCCAGTTGCCAAGCGTCTGAATTTTTATCACGTGACCACGGGGGAGGCGCGCTAACGGTTATAAACATGCAGAATAGTCCTAAATCACTTTTTTTTCACTGCCGAAACATCACTAAATGAACTGTTGTAACTTGAGAACTGTCTGTACCCTACTTGGCTTCAATTTTTGGCTGCAGAGACAGGGAACATCTCCAAAGCCTGCAAATATTTTTCTTTTTTACATAAATAAGCCTTTTTTTTTCCTATTTCTGATTGATTTGAAGCATTCAAAGTCGCCTCGGAGTTGGGCTTTGCTAATTTCATGGGTTCTTCACTGTAGAGACGCATTTCCCATCTAGTCTTCTGGCATTGATATTATAAGGGAGGTGGGGTGTCACATTAGACACAAGCAATCCATAATCCTTGGAGCCTGGCGATAAAAGGACTTTCAGGCTCCCTGGGCACATTCTGGGCACAGAGATCTCCCAGATGTATTAAACAGATGCAGTGAACTGGTGTTTTTATCCCCAGCTGCAACTTCACACATTTTTTTTGCTCCATTGGGACACCGTAATTGCGTGCATGGGAAGCTGATAAGAATAATACTTCGTTTTTACAATATTTTTTATAGATATTAAATAGTGAAGATGGTATTTGATTATACGCAGAGAATAAGATGAATAAGTTTATGCAAAGCTATTAAGTAAGGAATGTTTCCAGGAAGAATCAATATAAGTTTATGGGGTAAAAAGTAAAAATAAGGTTTTTACAATATATTTTATTTGAGATTGGTTAAAATATTTTGGTAAGGGTTGGAGATGTGATGGTTAATTGTAACTGGGCTCTGATTGTGTAATACTGGAAGAAAGAAGACTTGCTTATTATTGAAGAACGGACAAGAACGAAGGTGGATTGATTACTTTCAAGCAATAATTGGTTTAAATAGTTATATTTAGATATGAACAAGGGGAGCTAAAGTGCAAGAGGGAGATAAATCTATAGATAGTTAGTGTATGTTTTTTTTTATGTTTGTTAAATGCTATACCCTGTACTGGCTCTGGAAAGTCCGGGGCGGGGGAGGGTTGGGGCAGGAGGGGGGAGGAGAGAGGGGAAAATATGTGTAAAATTTTTAAAAACTTTTCAATAATAAAAAAAAAAAGAATAATACTTCACGCGCACATCTGGTTTCTTTGTCCCCAGCTGCACATTAGAAGTCCCACATCATGGTGAGGAGGTACCTCTAAGGTTCCAGATGTTACCAAACTGAAACTTCCGGAACCCTGTCGTGATCAACCCAGTGGTGAAATCCAATTTTTTTTTCATTACCGGTTCTGTGGGTGTGGCTTGGTGGGCGTGGTATGGCTTGGTGGGCGTGGCAGGGGAAGGATACTGCAAAATCTCCATTCCCACCCCACTCCTGGGGGAAGGATACTGCAAAATCCCCATTCCCTCCCCACTCCTGGGAGAAGGATACTGCAAAATCCCCATTCCCTCCCCACTCCAGGGGAAGGATATTGCAAAATCCCCATTCCCTCCGCGTGGGCCCTGCAGTTACCTGGCATCCGAAACGGGCTGCGTGGAGACTCCTGGGAGGGGAGGGGCAGAGTGGGCCCTGGTCAGCCAGTCCTTGCAACTACTGGTTTGGCAAACCAGATTAAAATTAACATCCGAACCGGTCCGAACCAGCTGAATCCCACCCACCCCTGGCCTCCTGGACCTTCCCTCCAGGTCCTCACATCTGAGATGATTTAAACAAGAACGTGTGTCGCCTTTAAGAGCTTTGCACCAATTTCCCCACCCCACTCCACCACCCCCACCAAAACAAGCAAACTTTGGTTGATTGACTGCACCCAACAATCTCCGACCTACCTTCTCTTTTCCGGCTCTTCATCCATCATGTCACTAGATGAAGATGTGTGCTGGACAAGGGAAGGTGGCTTTTTAAGGCGAAGGAGGGGGGCAGGCAGGGGTGGTGGTGGTGGTTGGTTGATAAATGACGTCTTGGAAAGCCCTGCGTCTCTTAATGAATTCCAGATACTCACCCGATGGTTTTGATAGGCCGTGACGGCGGTGAACCGGGTCTCCTCGAAGACAAAGGTCTTAAAGTTCTCCTCCGCGTACTTCTCGCTGTCTTTCCGCGGGTCCACGTAGACGACGTGGAAACGGGGCTGGTATCTGTGCATGGAGTTCAAAATGATCTGAATGGCAAAACGAGCAAGGGAAATCGTATAACTGGTCCGTTCGGCCACACCAAGGTGGTAGCGACGAGAAAGAAAGAGAGAGAGAGAGAGAGAGAGAGAGTGAGAGAGAGGAACACCCCACAAAAATATTCAGATTAGAAGACGCCGCTTCAATGGCAGTTCTTGCTCCCCTCAACTTGGCAAGAAGACGGTGGGTGAGTTCAGGGGCGGGCTTCAACAATTTTAGCAAGTGGTTCTCTGGCCAGTTGCTGGGTGGGCGTGGCCATGGTGGGCATGGCCTAGTCGGCCTCCTGCACCACGGCAGAAGGGGCATTTTTGTCCTCCCCGGGCTCCGGAGGCTTTTCTTGAGCCTCCGGGAGGGTGAAAACAGCCTCCCCAGGCTCCGGAGGCCCTGTGGAGGCCAGAAATGGGCCCATTACTTCCCGAACTTCGAGTAGGCCCGTTTTTCGCCCTCCCTGAGCCTCTGCGCATGCCCTGCACTTACCTGCATTCAAAACGGGCCACGTGGGGATTCCTGGGAAAAGAGGGGCAGGGTGGGCGGGGCCAGCCAGGAGTGGGATTTGGAGGTTCTCCGAACTGCACAGAATCTTAGGTAGAGGGTTCTCCCAAACCCCCAGCAGCCTACCCCTGGGTGAATTGTCTGCCATGTTGGCTGGGGATGATGGGGGTTGTTGTGTCACACAGTTTTATTATTATTATTTATATTTCTATGCTGCCCACTCTCCGAGGACTCTGGGCGGCTTACACCAAAGATCAGTACACTAAATAGCATATTGCCCTCAAAAATCTGGGTCCTCATTTTACCCACCTCGGAAGGACGGAAGGCTGAGTCAACCTTGAGCCGGTGAGATTTGATCTGCTGATCTGCTGAACTAGCAGTCAGCTGAAGTAGCTGCAGTACTGCACTCTAACCACTGCGCCACCTCGGCTCGAGTGGGGTTTCTCAGCCTTGATGACTTGAAGTGAGTTGATGACCAACTCACAGAATTCTGGAAGCCGACTTCCATGCACCTTAATGTCACCAAGGTTGGAAAACCCCACTCGAGAACTTTGCAGCTGCATAACACCAGCTAACACGGTGGACACCTCACCTATCATCTTCTTCTGTTGTAGAGGAAGGATGTGAAGAGTATCTTTTGAGGATACATGTGGGGAGAGATGATCCCCAAGGCTTTAAAACCATGAGCTATTTTTCATTGGGAAAACTATGGTTTGAGTTTTGAAAGGAGATGCTTTAAGTCAGAAATGTCTTTTCATCTTCCCAGTTTGGCCCACAACCTTGAGTCTCCCAACCAAGTCTTAATCTTGCTGAATTTTCAAGGCCAGTTAAGGCCAATAAGATGCTGACACATTGTTGTAACCCAATAGATCTGTATAGAACTACGGTTGGTAGCCCAATAGATCTGGTCAATAGTTCCTTGACCAATTCAGAAAGAATTTGAAAGGATAACCTGATCCTTCTATCCTTGGAGTTGGAAGGGAACTTGGAGATCTTCTAGTCCAACCTCCTGCTTAGATAGGAAACCCTACACCACTTCAGACAAATGGTTATCCAACATCTTCTTAAAAATTTCCATTGTTGGAGCATTCACAGCTTCTGGTGGCAAGTTGTTCCACTGATTCATTGTTCTCACTGTCAGGAAATTTCTCCTTAGTTCTAAGTTGCTTCTCTCCTTGAGGAGTTTCCACCCATTGCTTCTTGTCCTGCCTTCAGGTGCTTTGGAGAATAGCTTGACTCCCTCTTCTTTGGGGCAGTCCCTGAGATATTGAAACACTGCTATCATGTCTCCCCTAGTCCTTCTTTTCATTAAACTAGACATACCCAGTTCCTGCAACATCCCCTGATAAGAAGCCCAATCGGGCTTTTGAGTGCATGGCAATAAGGCCAAGCGCTTATTTCAGGGTTCAAAAAAATATAACACAGGGTCTTATTTTCGGGGAAACACAGTATTATTATTGTTGTTGTTATTATTATTATTTTTTAAATTTGATTTATATGCCGCCCTTCTCCGGAGACTCAGGGCGGCTTACAATGTGCTCAGCAATAGCCTCCATCCTTTTGTATATATTATTGTTGTTGTTTACCCTGTTTCCTCCAAAATAAGACATCCCCTGATAAGAAGCCCAATCTGACTTTTGAGCGCATGGCAATAAGGCCAAGCGCTTATTTCAGGGTTCAAAAAAATATAAGACAGGGTCTTATTTTTGGGGAAACACAGTGTTGTTGTTGTTGTTGTTGTTGTTGTTGTTATTTTAAAGGTTAAAACATTGTTTTAATGTATTGTGAGAAACCCAGAGTCGCCCTTGTGAGATAGGCGTGCATCTAAACTGATGAAATAAATGGTGATGTTGGTACTGCTAGGGGGAATATTCATCTCCTCCCCAGCTGTCCCTGGTTCTCCCTTTCCCAGCAACCACTTACATGCCCATTGTCATCCAATAAATTGTTCGTCAGCTTCAACTTATCAAAGGACACGATCTGCTTCATCCACTGAGCTCCTCTCGCAGGAGAATCCGGGTGATAGTGCACTCTCCCCGGTGTGGCAGGGTCGGCTTTGCCAGCGACCAGCCAGGAGGAACTGTGAAACGCATACCTGCGGAGAAATTAAAAAAAAAAACCCAATCAGGAATTGATATGATTCACAAGGTTGGAAAGGAGACCACCAGGAAATCCCATAGACGTAAACTTGACCGGGACAGTGGGGGGGAAAAAACCCAAACATTTGGCAGATGTAGGAGATCTAACCCAGGTTCTTTGATCGCCCCACTCATCCTTCCTTGCAAGAAGGAAGCCAGGTTTACTTAGCAACCATGGTACTAAGCTAACAAGTGCAACGATTCACAGAACAATGAGGGCAAGAAAAGTCGTAATATGGGGCAAACGTCACTTAACAAACGTTTTCACTTAGCCACATAAATTCTGGGCTCACTGTTTTTTCACTGTTAAGTGTGAAAAGCCAGCCCAAAGTCACTAGGGAGGAGGAGGGGGGGAGGGGGAGGGGGAGGGGGAGGAGGAAGAGGAAGAAGGAGAAGAAGTAGAAGTAGTAGAAGAAGAAGGGAGAGGAGGAGGAGGAAAAGAAGGAGGAGGAGAAGGAGAAGGAGAAGTGGAAGAGGAAGAGGAAGAGGAGGAAGAGGAGAAGGAGAAGGAGGAGTAGGAGAAGAAGAAGAAGAAGGGGAAGGAGGAGGAGAAGGAGGAGGGGGGAAGAGGAAGAGGAAGAGAAAGAAGAAGAAGAAGAAGGGGAAGGAGGAGGAGGAGGAGGAGGAGGAGGAGGGGAGGGGAGGAGGAGGATGAGGAAGAGGAAGAAGGAGAAGAAGAAGTAGTAGAAGAAGAAGGGGGAGGAGAATGAGGGGGAGGAGGGGAGGAGGAGGAGGAGGAGGAGGAGGAGGAGGAGGAGGAGAAGAAGAAGAAGAAGAAGAAGAAGAAGAAGAAGAAGAAGAAGAAGAAGAAGAAGGAAGAAGAAGAAGAAGAAGAAGAAGAAGAAGAAGAAGAAGAAGAAGAAGAAGAAGAAGAAGAAGAAGAAGAAGAAGAAGAAGAAGAAAGAAGAATCTGGCCAACTGGCCGTTAAGGGAAATGAGCCGGGGATAAGAGAGGCATTCAAAGTGGGCTGGAGTTAGATCTCTTATGGGAGCAGGGACTCGTGACTTATGACGCGTTTGACCCCCCCCCCCCTTTCAGGCTCAGCCTTGTGATCTCCTACAACAGCTCAGATACGACGTAAACCCAACACGCTGGATTAAAGACAGCATTGTGGTTGCACGGAGAAGCCACCTCAGTCAGGACGGTTCCCTTGGCATCTGGGTCATGCTGGCTGCCTTCTATCTAGCCCCCGTGCCCGGCATCGGACCCCCGAGGAGATTCTAGACTTCTCAAGCCAAGAGAGTCTTGAAAAAGCAGGTTTCGGGTGATGGGTGGAGGCGCCCAATGTAGGCTGAACAGAAACAAATGAGGAATCGAGCAAGAAGGAAGGTGGGGCGCCTCAGGCAAAAATCCTCTTTCTTGCATGCAATAGATCCCGTTTCCTTTTGACAAGCAAACATATTTGAGGCCCTGCGGGACGTTGCCGAAATATTTACCTCCTTGTCAGCGTGCAAGCAAGGAGGCTTGGAGGTTTCTGCAAAGGGAAGTGGGCAGAGGAAGGGGAGAGTAACATCATAACTGGGGTCCTGCGGGCGATGACATCATCACGACACCCATGAGGTCATTGTGGATTCTCTTTTTATTTCCCCCCCCTTCCCCCGAATGTTGGGCGGCCAAGGAGGGGTGGTGGAAAACAGGCAGTAATTACCCATCTGTGCTCTTGGTTTTTAATTCATTTAAGTTCATTTCATCATTGTCCATATTCATGGTTTTATATTGATGCTTTTAAACTATACTGTAAGATGCTTACAGTAAAGGGACACGGTGGCTCAGTGGCTAAGATGCTGAGCTTGTCGATCGAAAGGTTGGCAGTTCAGCAGTTTGAATCCCTAGTGCCGCGTAATGGGGTGAGCTCCCGTGACTTGTCCCAGCTTCTGCCAACCTAGCAGTTCGAAAGCACATAAAAAATGTAAGTAGAAAAAATAGGGGCCACCTTTGGTGGGAAGGGAACAGCGTTCCGTGCGCCTTTGGCGTTGAGTCATGCCGGCCACATGACCACGGAGACGTCTTCGGACAGCGCTGAAGTTCATAGCTGGGTTAAGAATGATGTGTGAACGTGACTATGAATGAACTTTCCCCCACTGAATACTCTCACATAGTGCTGGGAATTATGGGAACTGAAGTCCAGCACATGTGGAGAGTGCACAGTTGGTAGGTAAAGTGGGAGGGTGGGTGGGAGGAAAGAGAAAGAGAGAAAGAAAAAAGGAAAAAGGAAAAGACAGAAATTAAGACAGGCAGGTAGGCAGGCAGAAAGAAAAGAAAATAAGAAAGAAAGAAAGAAAGAAAGAAAGAAAGAAAGAAAGAAAGAAAGAAAGAAAGAAAGAAAGAAAGAAAGAAAGAAAAAAGAAAAAGAAAAAGTGAATGTGAATGTGAATTTAAATGAACTTTCCACATAATGCTGGGAATTATGGGAACTGGAGTCCAGCACATGTGGAGAGTGCACAGTTGGTAGGTAAAGTGGGAGGAAAGGAAGGATGGAGGGAGGGAGGAGAGAGAGAGAAAGAAAGAAATAAGAAAGAAAGAAATAAGAGAGAGAGAGAGAAACAAAAAAGAAAAAGAAAGAGAAAGAGAGAAAGAGAAAGGAAGAGAGAAAGAAAAAGAAAGAGAAAGAAAGAAAGAAAAAGAAATAAGAAAGAGAGAAACGAGAAAGAAAGAGAAAGAGAAAGAAAGAAAGAAAGAAAAAGAAATAAGAAAGAGAGAGAGAAACAAGAAAGAAAAAGAAAGAGAGAAAGGAAAGATCTCTACTAAACCTGTTTAAAAAATGGCTCAAAGGCATTCTTGCTTTTAAACTGAGAACAAAATTGGAGATAATCGCTGACAAATGACTGAAGCCTCAAAGCAAAATAATGATTCAGGGGAAAAAAGAAAAAAAAAAACCAGCAACAAATTTGAGATTTAGCTCCCTGCTCCTAAATTGCAGCTTCTTGGCAAGAAGCAAAGGCCAAACAAGACAGTTAGTTTTAGACGAGCTTTGGAGAGAGAGAGAGAGAAATGCCTGGAAGGAGCGGAGCGTGGAAGAACAAACTTGGGGAGGGGGGAGGAGAGGGAGGAGGGCCACTGGGGGAGGATTACGCCACCCAGTGAAGCCCCCATCCCCACTGAAAAGCATAGATTAATCAATCCTTCCAGGGGTATATTTCACATAATTTTACCACTGGTTTGCCTTGCACTGAAAGCATTTTGCTTATGTGCGCGGCTTCCACGCATGTCCATGGCTTAGAAAATGTGGCTAAATAGGATGGCATAGCGCTGGGTCGCCACTACAGATTCGTCCGAACCGGCTGAATGCCACTACTAAACACTTCCCATGACTGTCTGCTAGAAGTGAATTTTTCCCCTTGTTTCCAAAAAGTCGATTTATTTTTTTTTACTCCTCTCCTTAGTTAACAGAATAGATTAAAACAATGGGCTGGGCTGGGGATGAGAATAAAGTTTTATTGTTTATATCCTATATTATTTTTGCAAATAAAATCCAAGGCGGTGAACTTATTCAAAACATCTTACCCCTCCTATTTTCCCCACAACAGCAACTTTGTAAAAGGTGGGTTTCGCTGAGAGATCAGGACTGGCCCAAAGTCACCCAGTTGGTTTTCATGCCTAAGGCAGGGCTAGAACTCACCATCGCCTAGTGATTGGCTCAAAGTCACCCAGCTGGCTTTCATGCCTAAGGCAGGACTAGAATTCACCACTGCCTAGTGATTGGCCCCAAGTCATCCAGTTGGCTTTCATGCCTAAGGCAGGACTAGAATTCACCACTGCCTAGTGATTGGCCCAAAGTCACCCAGCTGGCTTTCATGCTTAAGGCAGGGCTAGAACTCACCATCGCCTAGTGATTGTCTCAAAGTCACCCAGCTGGCTTTCATGCCTAAGGCAGGACTAGAATTCACCACTGCCTAGTGATTGGCCCCAAGTCATCCAGTTGGCTTTCATGCCTAAGGCAGGACTAGAATTCACCACTGCCTAGTGATTGGCCCAAAGTCACCCAGCTGGCTTTCATGCTTAAGGCAGGGCTAGAACTCACCATCGCCTAGTGATTGGCTCAAAGTCACCCAGCTGGCTTTCATGCCTAAGGCAGGACTAGAATTCACCACTGCCTAGTGATTGGCCCCAAGTCATCCAGTTGGCTTTCATGCCTAAGGCAGGACTAGAATTCACCACTGCCTAGTGATTGGCCCAAAGTCACCCAGCTGGCTTTCATGCTTAAGGCAGGGCTAGAACTCACCATCGCCTAGTGATTGTCTCAAAGTCACCCAGCTGGCTTTTGTGTCTAAGGCAAGACTAGAAGTCACCATCACCTAGTGATTGGCTCAAAGTCACCCAGCTGGCTTTCATGCCTAAGGCAGGACTAGAATTCACCACTGCCTAGTGATTGGCCCCAAGTCATCCAGTTGGCTTTCATGCTTAAGGCAGGACTAGAATTCACCATCACCTAGTGATTGGCCCCAAGTCACCCAGCTGCCTTTCATGCTTATGGCAGGACTAGAATTCACCATCACCTAGTGATTGGCCCCAAGTCACCCAGCTGGCTTTCATGCTTAAAGCAGGGCTAGAACTCATCATCACCTAGTGATTGGTTCAAAGTCACCCAGCTGGCTTTCATGCCTAAGGCAGGACTAGAATTCACCACTGCCTAGTGATTGGCCCCAAGTCACCCAGCTGGCTTTCATGCCTAAGTGGAAACTAGAACTCACAACCTCCCAGTTTCTAGCCTGCTGCCTTAACCACCAGACCAAACTGTCCCTCACAATTCTGCAAAATCTATACTGAATCCCTCCAAGGGACATACTGCCTCGGTGGGGAATTTGCACCCCCAGCATTGGGAAAAAGGAGACAGGCCTCACAGCCCGGGGATCTAGTTGTAACTTGTGATTTCCACCCCCCTTCCGTTCCTTGCAAGACACTCGGCCGCCTACTCGGAGGTTACGTCCATTCAAGGCAACCCTTGCAGAGCTCTCCACTCCCCAGAGAAGACTTCCAATACTTGCCTATAACGTTTGTCATCCACCGGTACAAAGTCCATCAGGAGCATATAGTCGGCCATGGGATCCATCCCGAAAATTTTCACCTGGAACGTGGGGAACATTCTCCTGCGGAAGGAAAAGGAGACAGCTGAGAAGGACGGAGGAGCATCTGGCAAAGCCCCATTCTGTCCTCTGCTTGAGGACAGATTTCCAAAGAAAAGGAAATGGAGGCGGCATTGAGCGATTAGAAAATCGGAACCTTGTAGGAAGGCGGTTAGATTAACAGATTGGCAGAGTTGGAAGGGACCTTGTAGGTCATCTAGTCCAGCCCCCGCCCATGCAGGAGACCCTACACACCATTTCTGACAAATGGCAGCCTCTCCTTGAAAGCTTCCAGTGATGAAGCTCCCACAACTTCCGAAGGCAACTTCTATTCCATGGGTTGATTGCTCTCAGTGTCAGAAAAATTCTCCTCATTTCTAGGTTGAATCTCTTCTTGGTCAGTTTCCATATCCATTATTCCTTGTCTGGCCTTCAGGTGCTTTGGAAAATAGCTTGACCCCCTCCTCTCTGTGGCAGCCCCTCAAATATTGGAAGACTGCTCTCCTGTCTCCCCTGGTCCTTCTCTTCACTAGACCAGCCATGCCCAGTTCCTGCAACCATTCTTCATATGTTTTAGCCTCCAGTCCCCTCATCATCCTGGTTGCTCTTCTCTGCACTCTTTCTAGAGCAGTGATGGCGAACCTTTGGCACATGTAGCCATATCAGTGGGCATGCCAGCTCAGCTCTGGCGTGCATGCGTGCACCAGCCAGCTGATTTTCGGGCCTTCTGGGCCCACCAGAAGTAGGGAAACAGGCTGTTTCCTGCCTCCAGAGGTCCTGGGCGGGGTGGGGAAGGCCTGTTTTTCTTTCTCACCTGGCTCCAGATCCTCTCTATGCATCTGGGGAGGGCAAAAACAGCCTTCCCCACCCCCTCAGAGGCCCATTTCCCAACTCTCGGTTGGACAGGAAGTGACTTTTTTGCTGTCCCCAGCCTCCAGAGCGGGAGGGGAGGGTTGCGCACGCATGCATAGGGCGAGACGCACAGAATTATGGGTGTGGGCATGGTCGAACCTCCCCCACCCCCCCTCCTGGCACGCGATGGCAAAAAGGTTAGCCATCACTGTTCTAGAGTCTCAACGTCTTTATGTTATGAGATAGCAATAGAGATCTTGGTGTGGAAATGTGAGGATTTCTCTCCACCACAAGTTCTTTGTTCCTGCTTAATGAAGTGGACCTCTTTCACTCAGACCATTTCTAACATCCGCCAGCCAATGGTGGTGGCCCAAAATGTGACTGGAGAAGATGTCATCATAGCCATCTTTTGATGACATTAGAAAAAAACACTAACCTCCCCTTCTAAACCAATTTATGAAATCATGAGGAGAGCCCCCAGTTAGGTATTGACTGTAAATTGGCCATCTTCAGAGTGCCACAAGACTCTTCTTCATCGTATGTTCTTTGCCCCACTGGTTACAGATTGGTCTCTTCAGCATCCTGGTCTAAAAAAACATGACTTGGGAGATGGATACCATCCATCTGACGGACGGTCAGGTTCCCCTCGCACATACGTGCTAGTCGTTCCCAACTCTAGGGGGCGGTGCTCATCTCTGTTTCAAAGCCGAAGAGCCAGCGCTGTCCGAAGACGTCTCCGTGGTCATGTGGCCGGCATGACTCAACACCAAAGGCGCACGGAACGCTGTTCCCTTCCCACCAAAGGTGGTCCTTATTTTTCTACTTGCATTTTTTACCTGCTTTCGAACTGCTAGGTTGGCAGAAGCTGGGACAAGGAACGGGAGCTCACCCCATTACGCAGCACTAGGGATTCGAACCACTGAACTGCCGACCTTTTGATCGACAAACTCAGCGTCTTAACCACTGAGCTACCATGTCCCTCTAACTACCAATAGAAGAGGTTATTTGTAGCTCAGGGGTCTTTGGTGCTTTCTGAGCTTGGTGGTTTTTTTGCAGACAAATAGAGAGTAAGCCCCACTCCCTTCTAGCACTGATGATGTTACCTAGCTGGGTAATGAGACGTTTGCAAGAAAACCACCAAGTTCAGACAGCACCTAACAATTCTGTAACTGCTTAATTCTGCACTTAGCATATTTGGGAAAAGAATTCCAGCCAGCACCACTGACTAAGTCAGAATCTATATGGCAGACCAGAATAAAAACTTGGTTGCCCACCACAGATAAAGAAGCAACTTTTTAAACTGAAGCTCCCAAGTTTAAACTCTTGGCTTCCTCTTCCTGGCCTTCTGAGTTAAGGGATCCTTTTTTGACATCGTTGGAAGGAGTTAAAATAAATTCATCAAGGAATTCTCACTTGCTTGGCCATCCCT